>NC_068454.1:60643843-60746343 GCF_023373465.1 Oncorhynchus keta
ATTCGTACACGCCCCTCGCTCTCTTCATTGCACTGCGTTTGTTGTTATGTAATTGTGTGACAATTATAGGCCTGAATCCTACATGAAATGTGTCTACAATACTAATGTGATAATGTAAATAATCTTACATCGATTTTGTATTTCAAATATGTTGGTTGTTGTGTCTCATATGGATGGTGTAGTCTGTATACTGTATGTTTCTAGAACAAACAGGCAATTCAGATGGGAGTGGGACATTTAAAGCATACTTAGTATTATAGAATGGCTTTAGGTTCTAGTTCTCCTGTCAGAATCCTGGTAGCCTATGTCACCTGATGGGAGAGATTAACCAAATGTTTGGTTTTCCAGGTGTTCTACAAATACCAGCATTGTAAATGCCAGCATTTGTCACATGATTCCAATACTGAAATAAGGTTACTGTGTGTGTATTCCTTGAAGGAGCCCATGTCCTACTGATGGTTAGATTGTTAGATTATCTTGTTATATCAGTCATTGACAGTCACTCAATTAGCCATGTCAGCTAACAATTTTTAGATTGGTAAATGAGTTTAGCATATATAAACTTATAGTAATCATGGCTGAATACCGACCGGTAACTTGCCCAGGAGCCCTGACCTCCAGGGGTCCCCCATTGATATTATTAGTCGCTTTCACTCAGATGTCATTAACATGGCATTAGTCTTTGCAAAATGTGTAAAATTTTATGGAAAATTGACTTTAAAACTGAAAAAATGTATCTCCACCCCATGGCAAAATGAGTAGAATTGCATGAACTTTGTTATAAAATTACAAAATGTTCTCTCCACCCCATGGCAAAATCTGAAGAAATGTCGAAAACTTACTTGAAAACTGCAACATTTTGTATTTATATTTACGGAACTCAGTCAGGTTCTCAGGGCTCCTGAGTGGCGCATGGGTCTAAGGCACTGCATCTCAGTGCTAGTGGTCTCACTACAGACACCCTGGTTCAAATACAGGCTGTATCACAACCTACCTTGATTGCAAGTCCCATTGGGCAGTGCACAATTGGCCCAGCATTGTTCGGTTTTGGCCGGTGTAGGCTGTCATTCTAAATAAGAATTTGTTCTTAACTGACTTGCCTGGTTAAATAAATAAAACATTTTACTGTTGAGAGTTAGAATAGTAGAATATACAAGGTGCAAGTTCGAAATTTGGTTGTGCATCAACATTTTTTATCTTGTTATGTCAGTCACTAACAGTCATTTAATTAGCCATATTCGCGGGAAAAAAACCATTAGTCATTTAGTCCAGCCAACTATCTAAACGTGTAGTACTCATGGCCAAATATCGATCAGGCCCAGGGGCTCTGACCTCCAGCAGGCCCCCATTGATTTCGCTAGTCACTTTCACTCAGACATCATTAACATGGCAAAATGTGTAGAATTGCAAGAGATTAGCTTTAAAATTGAAAACAATTATCTCCACTCCATGGAAAATTGGGTAGAATTGCAGTAAATGTATGTTTATTTGGGTGTGGCCAGCTGTGGGCATGTAGGCAGGATTAAAATGCACTTCATTCTGTGACATACAATTATTTCCTATCATCTCGCAAATCTCACTTTTGGACGAGACTGACTTTATGACAAAAATTATCAGATTTAAACTTTATAGTCAATTTTGACACTTGAATAAATGTTTCTGACTGATATCGATGCCTCGTAGGCCGTTATCAGAACGATAAATTGCTTTTTAGGCGCAGTCGCTCTTGAAAATAAATTATGGAAATGAACTGAGACTCAAATAATTTGGTAGACAGTGCGCATTTATTTGTATTTTCTAGACTAGAGGATGATGAGATATATATAGAGAACACATTATTCCTTCAGATAAGAAAACATGAGGTAATACACACTTTTTACATTTATAGAAGGAGGATTATTGAATTTGATAACCACAGGAGGGCAGTATGCTGTAAGTATTGCAGATGACTGGCTCCTCAGATAATTGTAGCAAAAGCTTTATTTCAATCTCCGTACTTATTCCCAGGAGCTACTCTAAATAATGTGGGAAAAATAATGGATTAGGACAACTGTCATGTAGAAACATTTCCAAATATTTAGCCATGACAGTGTTTTAGTTGTGGCCTACTTGGTATTTCCACTAGTTTCGTCATTGTGCCCACACTAAGTAAATTAGAGAGGCAGCTCCGAGCATGACGAAATCAGTCGATGCTAATGAGTATAATGTACAACATATTCCTAAAATGCAGACCAATGCAGAAGGAGTCTTGAGGTGATCAAACACATTTACATGTACAGATTTAACAAGCCCAGAGAGACCCTTATAAAAAAAGATTGTCGTTTTGAAACTGCAGTAAAAGTGCAGTAACAGCAGTCAACTGTGGTACTGCAGTTGAAATGCAGTTATACTGCACTCTAACTGCAATTACACTGCAAAATTATTGTATAAAAAACGGTGTTATTTTGGACGCAGTATTTGCAGCATACTGCAGTTATACTGCATCCTAACTGCAGTTATACTGCACCCAAACTGTAGTTATACTGCACCCTAACTGCAGTTATACTGCACCCAAACTGCAGTTATACTGCACCCTAACTGCAGTTATACGGCACCCTAACTGCAGTTATACTGCACCCTAACTGCAGTCATACTACTCCCTAATTGCAGTCATACTGCTCCCTAATTGCAGTTATACCGCTCCCTAACTGCCTTTATACTGCACCCTAACTGCAGTCATACTGCTCCCTAACTGCAGTTATACTGCAGTGTACAGCAGTTATACTTCACTCTGACTGATAACTTTTTTTGTAAGGGGAGCAAGCCCTACTTTCCTCCACCTCTTATTAG
Source organism: Oncorhynchus keta (assembly GCF_023373465.1). Classification (NCBI taxonomy): domain Eukaryota; kingdom Metazoa; phylum Chordata; class Actinopteri; order Salmoniformes; family Salmonidae; genus Oncorhynchus; species Oncorhynchus keta. Next base: position 60,646,673 of record NC_068454.1, read on the forward strand.
AGTGGTGGCTTCCTGTTACTCAGTCTGAGTTCCCTGTTACCGTACGACTACAGCATCCTAAGCACTCAGCTCCCACTACAAACACAATCATATTTGTACATAACTTACTCTGGATTACCGTAAGGGGTATGGAAAACCCTTCAGCTCCAGTCTTAGGTGGAGAGTTAAGAGTCTTCTGGCACTGCAGTTCCAGACAGACTACAGTCTTAGGCTGCCTGTGTGTCTCTGATAAGACCTTAGGGAGAGCCTTGTGGACACATCCGCCCTCTCCCGGTGTCAGAAAACTATCAGCATCGGTGCAGAGGGTGTGGATGAAATCCATACTGCAAAGGTGATTTCTGAAGTCCCTTAAATCCATTTTCTGCTAAGTTCATTTGCGCCTGTCAATTTCAACTGCCAATCATAAATCCGTAACGGGGCATTAGGCAACCAATGTTAATTGAAATGATCAACCACATAATAAGGATGTGGAATTGAATCATGTATATAACCAAGCATGCTTTCTCTCTTTACACTTCTGGAATTGGCCTCAAGAGGTCTGGGCGTTATCAATCCCAGCCATAAGCCGTTGGAATTCTATAAACTAAGCACTGAGGTTAAAAATTAATAGTCAAGTTTAAACTGGGAGTAGCGATGCTACGTTAGGGACGAGGCATAACTCCTACATTTTCCCTAAAGCAATATCCTCACTTGAATTGCCATGTGCTTGTTTTTAATTGCTCAGTAGGTTATCAATATCGAACTGCAATGAAATATTAACATTGCCATTCCCTCTGCGATTGGTTAGAAAAAGTTTACATGAATTGGTAATTGAAGGCAAAGTCGAAGGCCTCCAAGATACAGAGACCTCGGAAATTCAGGAAACATGAACATTAGTCGTTTTGGTTGAATCCTCCTAATAATTATGATAAACTGTGACTACTCAACATGCAATCATACAGTTTCAGATGAGTCCTAGGGGTATTTTAGCCTTTTTTCAATCTCATCTCTCAACAGTCTCAAAGAATATTCACTGGCTTTTCATGCAAAAGTGATATTGCTGCACAGTTCTATCCTGTGGTTCAAATAACCACTACACCACTTACAGAACTATAGATTATCAGTGTAAAATGGGATCAAGGAGTCAACTACAAGGAGGCAGGTAATCTTGAGGGGATCTACTGTACTGTATTGAAAAATCTTAACTCTGTATTGAAATGTGTCCTATACAGTATAAACTGTTCAGCATACCGGGTGTGTTGAGGTTGTTCTCAGAAATAGCTAACTCTAGATTGATCTTGGTTATGTGCAGTACATCTGTTTCCACAGAGGATCATCCAATCACATTCTGACCAAATTGAGAAAAGCTCGTACGATCTTATGACAGTGGGTGTATGTGGGATTAGACAGTGGTTTGCATGAGGCTTTTAGTGTGTGGTTAAATGGTTCGTTTATTGCCCTCCTTTTTCTTGCCCTCCTTTGAATGAATGAAATGGGCCACTCCTTGTAGTGCTGACCTGATTTGGTTGGCTTTGCTCTCTCCTAGAATATGACTCTTTAGATCTGCGATTGCTCAGGGGGCTTGGTGGAGGCCAATGCAGACTTTCCCCTTGGACTATTGGGGTTTTGGCTGATGCTCTTTAAATTAACACATTAACCTTCTCCAAAATGTTTTTGACCTCATATGTTTTTGTTGAGATGCTTGAGATGTTGTTTGTTGCAGTAGATCACCTGTAATATTGGTCCCCAAGGTCAATTACTTAGCCCATCAGTCTGGAGGGCTGCACATTAATCATGCCACACTATCTGTGTTTCATACACAGCATTAGCCTCCTGTTGCAATTGAGACTCTAGGAGAGGAACTGACTGGTGCATTGGGAAAGACTTCAGACAGATATGGATGGACTAGCCAGTAGGTTGTTGAGCATCATTTTAGCAGGCAAGTCAGTTAATTAAGAACAAATTCTTATTTTCAATGACTGCCTAGTAGCAGTTGGTTAACAGCCTTTTTCAGGGGTAGAACAACAGATTTTCACCTTGTCAGCTCAGGGATTTGATCTTGCAACCTTTAGTTACTAGTCCAACACTTTAACCACTAGGCTACCTGCCGTCATGAGGGTTTTGAGGTCACAATCTGTATTTCAGTGATTATTTTAGTGTTATGTACGACTGTGCAATGTAGATACCATGTTTTGGCTAGTAGGCTGGGAGGAAATGGAACGTGATTGAAGTTGCTCTAATCTCCATGGCAACATTTTAATTTATCAAATTGCTGTGTGTTTTGAGACCAATAGAGTATAAGGAAGTGGCAGGAGATGGAAACAGAGCAGACTGTGTGATTGTAGGTCATGGTAATGCCTGGTAAACCTGGCCCACTGAACCTCTCTCTGGTTAGACTCACTAAGGAGTCCTCCAGGGGACCAATGTGATGACTGTGGGGGCAGAACCTTGGCTGTGCCTTCCTGCGCCACATGCCATATACACATGCACGTACATGCGTGCACACACACACACGCCCTGTAGGAGTGCTTCAGGACTAGCTATAGTGTATCCCTGCTCCAATTTCTTCCCAAGTCTCTCCTGAACAGTAAAAACAAATGAGTGGTGTTGAGTAGTTAATGAGCATGACACACAGGCATGCACACGGGCACAGGCCGGCATACACACACACATACATACACACCCTGCCATCCTGCCCGCTTGTCACAGCACATTACCATTGGGTCAGGTTGCTCTCATCACCGTTGCTATGGCAGCACTCATTGAAAAGTGTCTGGCTGTAGGCCTGTCCTCTAGGCTGCTCCTTCAAAAGAAAAAACAGCCACAACATCCAGTGGTGTCCGAATTATACTCCTAGAAAGCATTATCACCAAAAATAACCCATTCAGGCTCCTGCTGTTACTGTATTACTCAAAATGACTAAATACCCTTACCGTAAAAGCATGTAACCTCTTCACTTATTTCACCATTTGCATGGTGTTAATGGTGTTAAACTTCAGTTATTCAAACTGAAAACTTTGAGAAACCTACATTGATGATTCCGTCCATGGTTGTGATTTGATATGTTCGATACATTATAAAACCTCTGCTAAATGGCCAGCCATGCAGGTGCTCTACATGCTGACATGAAGTGTAGACTGTGATATGACATCTGGGTCATTTCCTCTATTTTGGGTGGATTGGCTGGGAGGCCACTAAAAAGAACTGCATCTGACCTCGTTCTTTCCTGGCTTCTTTTGGCTTGTTTTTTCAATGCTACTGACCCATATTTACTTTGACTCCATCTGAGCTCTCTATGAAAATAAGTATGGAAAGTGCTTTTTATTCTCAATAGAACCATTTGCTTTCATGTGCTCATATTTCTCACAGTTTGCAAGATCTGAAATGTCGAACACAACTGTAATTTATGATCTGGTAGTTACAGTGCAGCTAATTCCAATGAATTACCATTCTGTTATGCGGAGTGGAACTAGGGAACCGAAGAGCAGACTCAGACGAGGAGACTGGGATGAAGTAACCAAGGTATTTATTGAAACACAGGGGAGAGATGGAGTGCAGGTCAGGGGAAGCTCGGGCGGGTTGCTGGAAACCAGGTGTGGAGGCTGAGGCTTGAGCGAGAGGGGTTGAGACAGGGTAAGCAGGTCCGGAGGGGAGTCCAAGGGAATAGTAGAGTGGGGAATCCAGGACAGAGTAGCAAGATGGGACTGCAGAGAGGGACCAGTCAGAATGGGCAGAACTGTAGCGGAGAGAACGACAGCATCAGGCAAGGAAAACAGAATATGCATAGTAACAAGCAGCTAGAACCATAGACTGACTGAGCAGAGATTACAATCTGGCAGTATGGAAGTGGCAGGGCTGAGTATTTGTAGACATCTTGATTATGGAACAAGTTGCAGCTGGTGGGGATCTGCTCTGACTCCAGCACACCTGTCTCCGCCCACACAATCACACACAGAGAGAGAGGGAGAGGGAGAGAGTATTGGGGGAGTGGCAGCAGGTCAATGAGACACAGGATGAGCAGTGGAGGGCATTGCAGGAGCAATGTGACACATTCATTGACAAAATACATATTTGTAACTTTGATGAATTAATATATTCATTTTGATTAGTTAAAAAATGGATGTGACTCGACTGCCATTGATTAGTCGAGCAGTATATTATGTAATTGATTGTTTGACCCCAGCCTTTATTGAGGGCATTGATGGAAGTCACATCCAAGAGTTGAAAGTCTAGTCGAACAGTTCATTTATTAATGTGGTGCTATTTTGAAGTAGCAGCAGTGGCCTTTATGAACAGAATCCTCCCAGCATACTGTGTGTGTGTGTGTAACGCTAGCCTCTCATTAGACTAATTGGTTTTGGCCCATGGTCAGTAGATGAGGACAGCTGAGAGTGGTCGAGGCAGATGAGGTAAGCTCTTAATCTCCTGAAGTCCTTCCTTGCCTCACTGGGAGGACACGACTGTGAATCCAGTGCCCTCCAAGGTGCAGCATCTCACTCACACACATCGCACAGTCCGAAACCATTCTCTGCAGGAGGGGTGTGTATGTATGTGTGTGGGTGTGTGTGTGAGGTTGTGTTTGAGTGTGAGGGAGATGTGAGACAGAGAGAGAGAGTGTGAGTGGGTGTGTATGTGCATAATGCATAGTGTGTTTGTGTGTTAGAGTGTGTGCAAACAAATGTATACAGTATCTGTGGGCACACACGTGTGTATCTGCTCGTATGTTCAGTGCTCATGTATACTTTATATGTGTGGTTGCTTGTGTGCATACTTAATTTCTTTACCTTTTGGCATGCCAGGATCTCTGCTAGTGTGCCAGAGGACTTGTAAAGAAGAAGGACTGCCGTAACCTGACCCCAGAGTTCATCTCATTAAGCCATTAGGCCACCCGGGCCCTCGTGGCACGTTCATTTAAGCCAATGAGGACTGTTTAGGGTGGATTACGCCATACACTTATCAGAATAGGATCAACAACGCGGCTTTCCTTACGTCCAAGGGAAAGTGACGTAGTGGCATTGTAATTGTCTCCAACCCTAATCAGATTTCCGCTCATTGTACCACCTGGTAAGCTAATGTCAGACCTGGGTTCAAATACTATTTTAAGGAATTTAAAAGGCACACCTGGCAGGCTAAAGCAAAAGGTGAAAGATTTCAAATAGTATTTCAACCCAGGTTTAATGTTGGTTGGCTAGCATGGAGGGTGAGAGGTGTATTTCCATCTCTCTCTCTTTCTCTCTCTGGTGGCATGGTGTTGATATTAATCATCTGGATCCATTTGGAGGGATCTGTGGTTTCTATTAACCTTGATGTGTAGACTTGAGTGTGAAACTGGTCCCTGGCGAATGTCGTGGTGCAGTGGTTCATTTCACCACACGGTCTCTGACAGCTCGATCCAGCGGAGATGTATAGGGAATATTTCACAGCATTTAATCAATTCCCACAACATTGCAGACAAGAGATCAGAAAATGTTTTTAAAAATTGCAGCTGAGCAATATGGTATTTCACCCGTTTGAGGAGGAATTGTTGTGTAGCGTGGATCAGTTAGACTCTAAATGTATTTATTAGGGTTATTGAACATGTCAAATAGACTCCTAGAGCTAGACTTAACCATTTCACCCACTTCAATTGTGTGTGTTTGTTACGGTGTAGTGTTCCAGTAGTTCAATATGTACTCATATAGAGGACAACTGTACATTATAAGCATGTGGCCACAAAGGACATATCTGAAATATAGACCAAGTAGTTCTAGAGATTGATTGGGGAGATTTGTTTTCAGTATGTGCTGTACAAAGACTGCTTGACAATGCTTATGGAAAGAAGTCATTTTCTCCCAAGAATCAGACACTTGAGCCCCTGGTTGTGGGGCCTTGTAGGCTGGCAGCCCTGCACTGCTGTCATCGTCCCTTGCTTTATGACTCATGGTCATCCCACAGTGAATACGCACCTACAGGAAGACTGAGGTTGCCATGTATGATACTCGGGGGTTGGCTTGTATATGTATTTATGAATGTGAGTGAATGGGTAGGCTATGTGGTTGTGAGCAGTGAGTTTATTTGAACGACCCAGCGGGGAGCCATTTCCTATACGGCATGCTGTATTTAAATCACGAATGTGTTATTAATACAGTACCTCTGTCCTGATATTTAATGCAGGAACCCTGCCTCTCTATGTGCTGTTTGGGAGACATCAGTCTTGCTGCAGTCTTGCTGATGCACATGGTGTCACGGATGAAATAAAAGTGCTATGGGATTACTGTGATAACGTTGCTCTCAATCTCTTTATGGAGCTCTAATTAATGAAGCAGAATACAGCAGGACTGGAGCACTGGGACAGGGACGGGGATTGGAGCTGGCTGCCTGTCTTTCTCAATTAAGCTGTTTTCACCCTGATGGGATGTGAGCGGTATGAACCATTTGGCAAAACGTTTATGGTTGGTTTTGTTGAAGGGTTAACCATCTTGGCTCTTCAGGTATACCTTATATTCCCTTGAAAATGTATTTCTCCAGACTGCAAACCAAACAAGGATTCAAACACGTGTTGGCCGTGTTCTATCAAAGATAATATGTTGTGGGTTTATGCAACAAGAAATCCTGCTCAAATGTGAAAACGAATGTTCAAAACCTTTTACATGCACTCCAGCGCCACCGGTGGCTAGGTGAACTATGGAACTCGGGAACAAAATGACTTTAATTTCTGCTGATACAGTAGGAGTGTTGTTGTTCTTCGCCTCCTGATTAATTCGCAGCCGGAAGTGGTCATTTATTATTCATTAGGAGGCATGCACTAAGGGTTTTCTTTGATTCCATGGATGCTAAAAATGCCTAAAAACCTGATTTTGCTGAATCATTATGTTGTATTGTGTGTAGATTTATGGGGGGGGGAAACTAGTTAACTTCTCTGGGATATGTGGGACGGTAGCGTATTTTACACCATTTTAAGATAAACTTCTTGTAAATCCAGCCACAGTGTCCGATTTCAAATAGGCTTTATGGCGAAAGCACACCAAACAAGTATGTTAGGTCAGCACCTAGTCACAGAAAACCATACAGCCATTTTCCAGCCAAGGAGAGGGCTCACAAAAAACAGAAATAGCGATTAAATGAATCACTAACCTTTGAGGATCTTCATCAGATGGCACTCACAGGACTTCATGTTACACAATAAATGTGTGTTTTGTTCGATAAAGTTCATCTTTATGTCCAAAAACCTAATTTGATATTGGTGTGTTATGATCAGAAAAACATTGTCTCAAACAAACATCCGGTGAAAGTGCAGAGAGCCACATCAAATTACAGAAATACTCATAATAAACATTGATAAAAGATACAAGTGTTATACATGCAAATATAGATAAACTTCTCCTTCATGCAACCGCTGTGTCAGATTTCAAAATGGCTTTACAGCGAAAGCACACCTTGCGATTGTGTTAGGTCAGCGCTAGTCACAGAAAAACATCCAGCCATTTTCAAAAGAAGGAGAGGTGTCAGAAAAGTCAGAAATAGCGTTATTGTAACAGCTTTCTTCCGTCGAAGGAGAGGAGGACCAAAATGCATCGTGGTTAGAGTTCATGGTTTTTAATAAGAGAAACTAAACATGAACACAATTACAAAACAACAAACGTGGCAAAACCCGAAACAGTCCTATCTGGTGCAGAGAACACAAAGACAACCACCCACAAACACCAACACAAAACAAGTATGGTTCCCAATCAGAGACAATGACTGACACCCCTCTCTGATTGAGAACCATATCAGGCCATACATAGAAATGGACAAACTAGACACACAACATAGAATGCCCACCCAGCTCACGTCCTGACCAACACTAAAACAAGGAAAACACAAAAGAACTATGGTCAGAACGTGACAGTACCCCACCCCCAAGGTGCGGACTCCGACCGCACAACCTAAGGTAGGGTCTGGGTGGGCATCTGTCCACGGTGGCGGCTCTGGCGCTGGACGTGGACCCCACTCCACCATTGTCTTTGTCCACCTCTTTAGCATCCTTTGAGTGGCGACCCTCGCCGCCGACCTTGGCCTAGGATCCCTAACAAAGGGCCCCACTGGACTGAGGAGCGCCTCTGGACTGAGGGGTGCTTCCTGACTGAGGAAACTCCTCCGGACTGAGGGACAGCTCCGGACTGAAGGGCAGCTCAGGACCGAGGGGTAGCTCAGGACTGAGGGGTAGCTCAGGACTGAGAGGTAGCTCAGGACTGAGAGATAGCTCAGGTTGGTTGACGGCTCTGGCAGCTTCTGGCTGAGTGACGGCTCTGGCAGATCCTGGCTGAATGGCGGCTCTGGCAGATCCTGGCTGAATGGCGGCTCTGGCAGATCCTGGCTGAATGGCGGCTCTGGCAGATCCTGGCTGAATGGCGGCTCTGGCAGATCCTGGCTGACTGGCGGCTCTGGCGGCTCCTTGCAGATTGGCGGCTCTGGCGGATCCTTGCAGACTGGCGGCTCTGGCGGCTCTGGCGGCTCCTTGCAGACTGGCGGCTCTGGCGGCTCCTTGCAGACTGGTGGCTCTGGCAGCTCTGGACAGGTGGGAGACTCTAGCAGCTCTGGACAGGCGGGAGACTCTAGCAGCTCTGGACAGGCGGGAGACTCTAGCAGCTCTGGACAGGTGGGATGCACTGTAGGCCTGGTACGTGGTGCCGGCACTGGTGGTACTGGGCCGAGGACACGCACCTCAGGGCGAGTGCGGGGAGGAGAAACAGGGAGTACTGGGCTTTGGACACGCACTCTGATTGAGAACCATGTCAGGCCATACATAGAAACGGACAAACTAGACACACAACATATAATGCCCACCCAGCTCACGTTCTGACCAACAATAAAACAAGGAAAACACAAAAGAATAATGGTCAGAACATGAAAGTTATAAATATTCACTTACCTTTGATGATCTTGATCGGAATGCACTCCCAGGAATCCCAGTTCCACAATAAATGTTTGTTTTGTTCGAATAAAGTCCATAATTTATGTCCAAATACCTCCTTTTTGTTTGCGCGTTTAGCCCAGTAATCCAAATGCATAATGCGCGATCACTTATTCAGACGAAATGTCAAAAAAGTTCTATTACAGTTCGTAGAAACATGTCAAATGATGTATAGAATCAATCTTTAGGATGTTTTTAACATGAATCTTCAATAATGTTCCAACCGGAGAATTCCCTTGTCTTCAGAAATGCAATGGAAGACGCTCATGTGATCAGCTCATGGAACTCTGCCAGACCTCTGGCTCAAACAGCTGTCATTCTCTCCTCCTTCATAGTAGAAGCCTCAAACAAGGTTCTTTTTTTGGGCCTGAGTAGCAGGCAGTTTACTTGGGGCACATTTTTATCCAAGCTACTCAATTCTGCCCCCCCAGTCCCAAAGAAGTTAATCCACTTTATAATAAGGCTGTAACAAAATGTGGAAAAAAGTCAAGGATCCTGAACACTTTCCGAATGCACTGTATATACAGACCTCTTGACTTTTCCCACATTTTGTTACGTTACAGCCTTATTCTAAAATATTCTAATCAAAAACTGTTTTTTCGAAATGTTTGTATTAAGGGAAATATTCTGACAAATGAAAATGTATTTAGCTAGTCTATACATTGTAGGCAGCATGTGCTGCAACAGTATCACATGTTCTCTCCCTGCTTTATCATGTTTTGAACGAGGTCATATTTCCAGTCTATATAATACCAATACCAATACCCTACTCAACAAATTGGATGCAGTCTATCACAGTGCAATCCGTTTTGTCAACAAAACCCCATATACTACCCACCATTGCGACCTGTACGCTCTTGTTGGCTGGCCCTCGCTTCATACTCGTCGCCAAACCCACTGGCTCCATGTCATCTACAAGACCCTGCTAGGTAAAGTCCCCCCTTATCTCAGCTCGCTGGTCACCATAGCATCACCCACCTGTAGCACGCGCTCCAGCAGGTATATCTCTCTGGTCACCCCCAAAACCAATTCTTTCTTTGGCCGCCTCTCCTTCCAGTTCTCTGCTGCCAATGACTGGAACGATCTACAAAACTCTCTGAAACTGGAAACACTTATCTCCCTCACTAGCTTTAAGCACCAGCTGTCAGAGCAGCTCACAGATTACTGCACCTGTACATAGCCCACCTATAATTTAGCCCAAACAACTACCTCTTTCCCTACTGTATTTATTTTTATTTATTTATTTTGCTCCTTTGCACCCCATTATTTGTATTTCTACTTTGCACATTCTTCCACTGCAAATCTACCATTCCAGTGTTTTACTTGCTATATTGTATTTACTTTGCCACCATGGCCTTTTTTTGACTTTACATCCCTTATCTCACCTCATTTGCTCACAACGTATATAGACTTGTTTATACTATATTATTGACTGTATGTTTGTTTTACTCCATGTGTAACTCTGTGTCGTTGTATCTGTCGAACTGCTTTGCCTTATCTTGGCCAGGTCGCAATTGTAAATGAGAACTTGTTCTCAACTTGCCTACCTGGTTAAATAAAGGTGAAATAAAATAAAAATAAATAATAAAATACAGTACAGTTCACACTCAAAAAGACTAGCCTACTGGAGATTATTTAATTTATTTACCCAAGAGAGCATAGCTAGGCCTATATCTACGGGCTTTTATGCGTTTCTGTCGTGCGTAATGCATATAGCTTATGTATTGGATAACAGAACAATAATTTTTCCTTTTTTGGGCTTGGGTTCATTAAATGGGGCGGCAGGGTAGCCTAGTGGTTAGAGTTTTGGACTAGTAACCGGAAGGTTGCAAGTTCAAACCCCCGAGCTGACAAGGTACAAATCTGTCGTTCTGCCCCTGAACAGGCAGGGGCAGGCAGGGGTTCCTAGGCTGTCATTGAAAATAAGAATTTGTTCTTAACTGACTTGCCTAGTTAAATAAAGGTAAAATAAAAAAATGTCTTTAATCTAGGGCTCATAAAATGTATTTAATCAGGCTCAGGTTGCATCAGGCTTGAATTATTTTAATCAATGCTCGAATCAAATCCAGACATAGTGTCACGCCCTGACCTTAGAGATCCTTTTGATTCTCTATTTTGGTTAGGTCAGGGTGTGACTAGGGTGGGTCTAGTTTTTTCATTTCTATGTTGGCCTGGTATGGTTCCCAATCAGAGGCAGCTGTCTATCTTTATCTCTGATTGGGGATCATATTTAGGCAGCCTTTTCCCACTGGGTTTTTGTGGGATCTTGTTTTTGTGTCGTGCCTGTGAGCACTCCATTACTTTTGTTTGTTTTTTGTATTGTTTTGGTGAGTTTCGATAAATAAACATGTGGAACTCTACGCACGCTGTGCCTTGGTCCATTTATTCTTCCAACGATCGTGACACATAGGCCTATTTATATGCTTTAAAATACTTTTGAATGACACTTGAAGGAAATGTTCGAGAGAAAAGTGATTTATTATGGAACATTTGTAACAGGGTAGCCTAGTGGTTAGAGCGTTGGACTAGTAACCGAAAGGTTGCAAGTTCATATCCTGAGCTGACAAGGTACAAATCTGTCGTTCTGCCCCTGAACAGGCAGTTAACTGTACCTAGGTCGTCATTGAAAATAAGAATTTGTTCTTAACTGATTTGTATTTCACACACACACACACACACACACGGTCAGAGACAATGTGACTGCCATAAAATAAGTGCTACTAGGTGATTACCCTGTTCCCTCATTAATCATGCATTATCATTTGTCCAGGAACCAAAGGCATAGAAAAACATCTACTGAAAAATGTGAAAACAGTAGCAGAAGTTAGGTTTTTAGGTTGTTCTTGGTGAACTGAAAATAAACTGTCCCCTTGTATACACTTGTATCAAAAAAAAATGTAAACACTAGATGTCATGGTTAGAGGTAATGTTTCTGAAATGAATAAATGGTCGCGTGTCTACGTTTCACCCAGACAATATTGACTAATCCCAGATGAGTTGTAAATGCTTGTCTTTATTGTTTCCTAAAGTTTTATGTTGTGACCCACCTGTTCTTGCAACTTTTCTTGTGACAAAACCATGTTTACCAGGAACCAAGCTGGGCATGACCATTCTATTGACCCACCAATCGGTAAACGTTGGTCTACCAAGTGTTTTTCCAGTATGGCAGCCCTCAGTCTGTGAAAATGTAGCTAATGCTGGCATACCCTCTGAAGTGGTTCTCCTCGCTAATCTAACGTCTGTTCTAAAGCTAGCTAAAGCAAACCGGCTAAGCAGAACCACGTGTCTGCAGGTCAGAAACATGGGCAGGGTCTTAGCCTGGGCTCCTGGCCAGGGAACATGCTACATGTTATCTGACTACAGGGGAGGGGAGGAGAGGAGAGCTGAGGCAAGGGATATCTAGCTGCTTGCCTCTCCCCCCTACTCTCTCTCTCTCTCTCTCTCTCTCTCTCTCTCTCTCTCTCTCTCTCTCTCTCTCTCTCTCTCTCTCTCTCTCTCTCCGTCTCCATCTGACGTTCAGTCTGTATGACTACGTCATTGGAGCGTCACTAGAATATTTCGGCACTTAACGATTGTGAAGTTGCTTTGTCAAGTCTGCGTCACGCTTTTCAGTCTCAAAATAGAATGAAACGCCAACACAGTAACCCAAATAGACTATGTGCAAAGAGCCTGGAAATGATATTATGCACACCGTGGTATTATTCTGTTCTGTTTTGCAGCACTGCAGTGCTATCTATAAGCCTAATACCCTACAACAGAGACAAAATCCAGATACTCACCAATCTATCTATATCTGCTTGATTTTGCTGATCGGTTTTACAAATCTGTCCTCTCTCTCACACAGTCTACACCCCCGCGCACACACGCACGCACGCACGCACGCACGCACGCACGCACGCACGCACGCACGCACGCACGCACGCACACACACACACACACACACACACACACACACACACACACACACACACACACACACACACACACACACACACACACACACACACACACGTTCCCTATATCTCCCCATCTCCCCCATCTCTATCTCTTCCCGCCCTGCGCTGCACTGTCTCTGAACCTGGAAGCTGTGCTTGCAATAGCTCCTCTGCTCATTTTGAACGTTGGTCTCCAGCTGTCCTCTCAGCGCTGCTAGTGAGGAGTGGAACAGAAGACGCTTCCATCCCTGTACCCGCGGCAAGAGAGGGACTGTGTGTGTAAAAATGAGAGGGAGCTGGAGCATGGAGAGACAGAAAGAGAGAGAGTGAGTGAAAGAGAACGAGAGAGAGAGAGAGAGAGAGAGAGAGAGAGAGAGAGAGAGAGAGAGAGAGAGAGAGAGAGAGAGAGAGAGAGAGAGAGAGAGAGAGAGAGCGTGTGAGAGAGGGGAAAGGAGGGAGGAAGGGAGGAGGTACCACTGCAGACGCACAGCCACTGTCACAGCTCCACAGCCAGAGGACAGAGGCAGAAACGGCAGCACCAGAGAGCATGGAGGAGCAAGACTCTATCATTCCTCTGGACCTCTACCCTCTCTCACTGACAACCTTCCCCTGGGAATACCCTGTAAAGAGTGGAGAAGAGAAGAGAAGAGGAGGGAGATAGAGGACAAGAGGAGTAATCTCTTGATCTGCCCTTCAGGAGAGGAAGCACCAGTCCCTTACTCTAGTGGGACAAATCACACACTATTCTCTTTTTTTGGCCTGTCAGACCTGTGCACGTCTTGGGCTATCTTCCCCTGCGGTGACCTTTTGACAGTGTGGACTTACGTTGACCCTGGAGAGGACCATGGGGCTAGGGTGGAGGTGGAGGGGTGCAGGAGGGACCCCCAGTATAAGGACAGGGGGCAGCATATTCCTCTGGGTGACAGTACTACTGCTCTGTGGTACTTGGAGGGCTAACACACAGATGGTAGAGGACACCAAGTCTGTGTACTTCTGGGAAACAGGTACCGGGCTCATATTGTACTATGAGAGACTTAGAGACAGATTGGTTGTTGTTTTGTACTGTTTGACTTGAATGGCAATCAGAATAGAACATCTGCAGTATTGAAGTCTAAGCAGAATATTGTGTTTCAAGGAGCATGTTTTCAATAGTCAATGGTGACTATGTATTCAGTGTTGAAAAAGCTTGTGGACAAGACACTCAGCTTGGGCACGATATTTTCTGTTCTCATTTCCTCTCTGTGAACCATTTGAAAATTAGAGCAGGTCTCAAGGTCCTTAAAACCCCCTTGCATTACCTCATTTCCCCTGTCCGTTGCACTAGTCTCACAAGCTGATAGTTTGCACATGGTAACTGAAGTCTAGAAGACTTGAATAGCAAGCTATCATGGGAGAACGAGGCAGAGAACGCTAACAGAGAAATCCACCCGAAGTCTATTAGTAAGTGCATTGAATTTGCCACCTAAAGCTGGCGTGATCCATTCTGACTGGATTACTTACATTTCTGTAACTTAGATGAATTGGTAGTTGAGATGTGTGGTTGCACCATATCTGGATGATTGTACATGTGTCGGAGCACAGTAGTAGACAGAAAAATGTGGGGGTTGATTGCAAACATGAGATGAAATGGGATGGGTGGTTGCAGAGTGTTTTCTGATCACCTCTGATATGAACAAGTGCAATGCATTAGTAATGTACGGCTCCTCTAACATAATTAGAAGATCTGAGCCAGGAATAATCATGCCCAGGGAGACTTGACGCACTTACGAGTGCTTTTAAAAATATATGGGAAAATCTCCTTGGCCCTCGAGGTGATAGTTAACCCTTCGCTTGCTCAACTCCCCCACCACCGCCCCCACCACCTCCCTCCCCCTCATAGGACTAGATGAGGGCAAAATAACCCTCCCCTTCCCAACCCACTGAACAGCTCAGCCCAGCGCCAGTCCTGAATCGATGGAATGTCGTTGTGTCTCGCGCTTTATGCATCTTTAAAGAGGATGTAGCTGGGTAAGGAGATTAAAGGACTAGGGATTTGCTCAAGAAAGACGTTCCAGGGAGCAGCCCTACCCTAAGAAATGGAGCATCAGGGGCTAGATCTTTCCCACTGTAGATCATTACGATTACACCACTCTCCCACGCCACTGCACCCCTCTCTCCCACGCTACACACACACACACCTGCACAAACACAATATATAAACACAAACACACATACCTCATACTGCCTATAGCCACATCACATTAGGTCTTCACTGTGATGTGTAACCCACTGTGAGGAGGCTTTCTGTTCTTTCCAACTAAAGGAAGACTATTGATTTTAGGATAGAAGTTTTTATTTGTTTTAGAATTTTAGAATTAAACATTTTTTTTTTTCTTTTCTTCTTTGGTTTGGCGATGCCACAGAGCTTGGAGACCTACAGTAGAGCAATTTATTTATGTGCTTTCAAGCACTTTTATCAAAATGTGTCCTGTGTGGCTCAGTTGTTGGAGCATGGAGCTTGCAAGGCCAGGGTTGTGGGTTAAGTTCCCACGAGGGGACCAGTACGATGAAGTATGAAAAATGTATACACTCACTACTTCCTGTATGTTGCTCTGAAAAAGAGTGTTTGCTAAATGACTGAAATGTGGTATCATTGTATTTGCATACAACTTTTTGTGAATTTCAGCTCTTTTCATAAAATATGATTATGTTTGTGCACATTTCAGAGAGAGCAGTCAGTGGAGGAGGGAATATTCTGGTGACAAATGCTGCTGTGATGTTTGCATAGTGATGAGTTGCTGAAATACAGCTCTGTCTTCAAACTATAGGGAATTGGCTCACGTTGCTTTTATTGGCTTCATGAAAATATGATCTATGTTTTGAGGTGCAGTGAATTCAGGGATATTTTCCTCCGGAGGGTTCTATTTAAATGACAAAAGCGAAAACAGGCACTGGCTGCCAGTCTTGATAATGATGTTCTTGAAGAAGATGAGGATGATGACGACAATGATGATGAGGTGAAGGAGGAGAAATCTGTTGAGAATAAGGTTGATGAAGTCAGTGATGATGATGATGATGATGATGTGGACGATAATGAGGAGATTGTGAAAGAGTAAGAGGATGATATGGTGGTGTATAGTAGTGTTACAAGCCTTGAAGAGATCCTTGGAGGGTTTAAGGCTCTCTATCACACAGTTATTTCTATCCCATATCTCTCACTTACACACACACACACACACACACACACACACACACACACACACACACACACACACACACACACACACACACACACACACACACACACACACACACACACACACACACACACACACACACACACACACACACAATCACACACAGACAGTCACACACACACACACACACACACAATCACTTGATTTTGCTGATCGGTTTTACAAATCTGTCCTCTCTCTCACACACAGTCTACACCACCGCGCGCGCGCACGCACGCACGCACGCACGCACGCACGCACGCACGCACGCACGCACGCACACACACACACACACACACACACAATCACACACAGACAGACACACACACACACACACACACACACACACACACAATCACACACAGACAGACACACACACACACACACACACACAATCACACACAGACAGTCACACACACACACACACACACACAATCACACACAGACAGTCACACACACACACACACACACACACACACACACACACACACACACACACACACACACACACACACACACACACACACACACACACACAATCACACACACACACACACACACACACACACACACACACACACACACACACACACACACACACACACACACACACACACACACACACACACACACACACACACACACACACACACACACACACACACACACACACACACACACACACACACACACACACACACACAGTCACACACACACACACAGTCACACTGTGGGTGGAATTCCTCTTGCAGTTTGGTGCTGTGTGCGCTTCTGCACTTCATTAGTTTCCGTTAGTGGAGTGGCAGTACTTCTGTAGTCTGTAGGGCGGAGCTGTCAGGATTGCACCAGCATGCGTGCCCATCGGAGGCCAAGGCAATTATCCGTGTGTGTACAGTGTGACTGTGTGTCCAGTTCCAGGCCAGAGATCAACCTAGAGTACACAACAAATGAGGCTTTGGAACTACACTACCCCACTCCTTGAACTCTCACTCGGACACCATGGGATTTAAATGGGGATACTCCAACTGTCCTGACTTATACTGGTATGACACCATCAAACCAACAGTGTTTGGTGTGACTCTTCCAATTGAAGAGGTATCTTCATATGTGACATCTTATCAAATATTCACCAATATAATTTGAATACCATCAAGCAACTTGTAATGACGTAGAAATGCAGTTGGCAAATGTCCTGCTGTGTTGTAGGGAAGCATGAATACATTACAACGGGCTCCTGAGTGGCTCAGTGGTCTAAGGCACAGCATCTCAGTGCTAGAGGCATCACTACAGACCCTGGTTTGATCCTGGGCTGTATCACAACCAGCCGTAATTGGGAGTCCCATAGGGCGGCGCAGAATTATCCCAGCGTAGTCTGGGTTAGTGAAGGGTTTGGCCAGGGTAGGCCGTCATTGTAAAATAAGAATTTGTTCTTAATTGACTTACCTAGTTAAATAATGGTTGAAAAAAAACATGGACAGTGACAATAACAATAGAGATGTTCATCTGTGTGGTTCAGAACCATTCTCTGTGTTACAGCACAACCCAGCAGGAGAGCCTGATGCATCTCCAACATTCCCCTTTGCGCTTCTCCAGGTCCTAATCTGCCATTGGGAAACAGATGATCCACTATTCAGATTACGTAGGCATCGTCTCTGACTTCTGATCATCCCAATCCCCTTTTACCAGACTGGCTCTCTCTCTCTGGCCTGCTCATGGTTTACACCATTTTTTCCTCACCTAGACCTGTTAGCCACCTGAAACGTGCATGGTTATCGCTGAAATGGTTACCACTAAAGAACAAATCTGCTGCGTCAAACCATAGAGTACATTTGAGTCATCATATTCTAAAGTCATTATAGAGACATTCGCAATGCTTTAAACTTCTTCGGGATCGGTGTCCCTTCCATGGGATGATTGAGCTAACGTAGGCTAATGCGATTAGCATGAGGTTGTAAGTAACAAGAACATTTCCCAGAACATAGACATATCTGATATTGGCGGAAAGCTTAAATTCTTGTTACTCTAACTGCACTGTCCAATTTACAGTAGCTATTACAGTGAAATAATACCATGCTATTGTTAAAGGGGAGTGCACAATTTTGAAAATGGAAAGTTATTAATAAACAAATTAGGCACATTTGGGCAGTCGTGATACAACAGAAATACAATGGTTCATTGAATCAGTCTAAAACTTTGCACATACACTGCTGTCATCTAGTGGCCAAAATCTAAATTGCACCTGGGCTGGAATAATGCATTATGTCCTTTCTGTTGCATTTCAAAGATGATGGTACAAAAAATATACAAAATAACGGTTGTTTTTTTCTTTGTATTATCTTTTACCTATTGTGTTATATATTCGTACACTCCTTTCACATTTCCACAAATGTCAAAGTGTTTCCTTTCAAATGGTACCATGAATATGCATATCCTTGCTTCAGGGCCTGAACTACAGGCAGTTAGATCTGGGTATGACATTTTAAGCAATTTTATTTTTTAAAGGGGCGGAACCTTTTAACAAGTATAATAGACTACTGAGATGGTATTCAATAAATACGTTGTTACATCTAACATGTCCAAGTAGAAATTCAATGTATTTGGATATGCAACCTAATCCAGTGATTGACATGAATTTTGAGTTGACAATTAGGCTATGTTTGTTATATTTTACTGTCAAAATTGGACTTGTTCAATAGAGATGAATTTGCCTTCATCTGTATGTGCACTAATATTATATACAGTTGAAGTCGGAAGTTTACATACACCTCAGCCAAATACATTTAAACTCCGTTTTTCACAATTCCTGACATTTAATCCTAGTAAAAATCCCATGTTTTAGGTCAGTTAGGCTCACCACTTTATTTTAAGAATGTGAAATGTCAGAATAACAGAAGAGAGAATGATTTATTTCAGCTTTTATTTCTTTCATCACATTCCCAGTGGGTCAGAAGTTTATATACACTCAATTAGTATTTGGTAACATTGCCTTTACATTGTTTAACTTGGTTCAAACGTTTTGGGTAGCCTTCCACAAGCTTCCCACAATAAGTTGGGTGAATTTTGGCCCATTCCTCCTGACAGAGCTGGTGTAACCGAGTCAAACCAAGTCAGGTTTGTAGGCCTTGCTCGCACACACTTTTTCAGTTCTGCCCACAAATTTTCTAATGGATTGAGGTCAGGGCTTTGTGATGGCCACTCCAGTACCTTGACTTTTTTGACTTTATAGGACTCATTTTACTGTGGATATAGATAATTTCGTACCTGTTTCCTCCAGCATCTTGACAAGGTAATTTGCTGTAGTTCTGGGATTGATTTACACTTTTCGCACGAAAGTATGTTCATCTCTAGGAGACTGAATGTGTCTCCTTCCTGAGCGGTATGACGGCTGTGTGGTGCCATGGTGTTTATACTTGTGTACCTTTGTTTGTACAGATGAACATGGTACCTTAAGGCGTTTTGAAATTGCTCCCAAGGATGAACCAAACTTGTGGAGGGCTACAATTTTTTTCCTGAGTTCTTGGCTGATTTCTTTTGATTTTCCCATGATGTCAAGCACTGAGTTTGAAGGTAGGCCTTGAAATACATCCACAGATACACCTCCAATTGACTCAAATTATGTCAATTAGCCTATCAGAATCTTCTAAGCCATGACATCATTTTCTGGAATTATGTAAGCTATTTAAAGGCACAGTCAATTTAGTGTATGTAAACTTCTGACACACTGGAATTGTGATACAGTTAATTATAAGTGAAATAATCTGTCTGTAAACAATTGTTGGAAAAATTACTTGTGTCATGCACAAAGTAGATGTCCTAACTGACTTGCCAAAACAATAGTTTGTTAACAAAAAATGTATGGAGTGGTTGAAAAACAAGTTTTAATAACTCCAACCTAAGTGTATGTAAACTTCCGACTTCGACAGTATAGGCCAAATTAAATTGGTGCTAATTCACCACCTGAAGAAGTGGAAACTCAAAACACATTAGCTACACTGAGTGTAGAAAACATTAGGAACACCTGCTCTTTAAATGACATAGACTGACCAGGTCAAACCCATGTCAGATATTGTAATGGTTTTCTTCATCTGAACGAGAGGCGGACCAAAGCGCAGCGTGGTTGTTTTGATTCATGCTTTAATAAATCACTTCACATGAACAAACTAACAAAAACAAGAAATGTGAACACTCAAACCAGTCCTATCTGGTGCAAAGACAGATACAGGAACAATCACCCACAAACACACAGTGAAACCCAGGCTACCTAAGTATGATTCTCAATCAGAGACAACTAATGACACCTGCCTCTGATTGAGAACCATACCAGGCCGAAACATAGAAATACCCAAAACATAGAAAAACAAACATAGACTGCCCACCCAACTCACGCCCTGACCATACTAACTAAATACAAAAACACAGGAAATAAAGGTCAGAACGTGACAGATATCTTGATTGTAAAACAGTGTGCTTTGAGCTCAGTAATGATCGTTGAGAAATAAAAAGCGGAGACCCTCTCTTTAATACGGAAAACAAATTGCTTTCAAAGTATTTGTTTTTTCCCCCGCAATTGCGTTTTGAAATGTCATACAAGCACGGGGGAGAGAGATTGTGAGAAGCTCGCTCATTACAGCAGCCTGCCCCAGCGAAACAGGCAGGCCCAGCTGCAGGGCAGACACGTTTATTACAGGAATTATGTCATTTACTGTCTAACAAATTCCTGGTTTTATCCACCTAACAAAATAGGATGTTTGATTGCGGTGATCAGCTAGAATGTACATCTCGCACCAGGCCTACAGACGACACACCGTTGGCCCGCCTCCCAACCACTTGTGCCAATATGGGTGTTTCTAGGAAGGAAATGTAGATGACCCCTTGCAACTCAAAATACAATTGAACCAAGTAGCCCACTGCTACACCTCTAGTGTTGTGGACACACTGTAGCTACTGTATGTGTGACCATGATGCTGGACTGATGTCATCGCTCAATGAGATGGGCCAGTGTGAAGAGCACTGACAGGCCATTGTTACAGAATACAGTTCCACCTAACGATGGCTCCAGCAGTGAGTTATGTCACCCGACCTAGCTGTTAGTGTCCAGTCCCAACCACCTGCTATGACAACATACACTATATATACAAAGTATGTGGACACACATTCAAATCAGTGGATTTGGCTATTTCAGGCACACCCATTGCTGGCAGATATATAAAATCAAGCACACCGCCATGCAATCTCCATAGACAAACATTGGCAGTAGAATGGCCTTACTGAAGAGCTCAGTAACTTTCAACGTGGCATCATCATCATAGGATACCACCTTTCCAACAAGACAGTTAGTCTAATCTCTGCCTCGGTCAACTGTAAGTGCTGTTATTGTGAAGTGAAAACATCTAGGAGCAACAACGGCTCAGCCGCGAAGTGGTAGGCCACACAAGCTCACAGAACGGGATCGCCGAGTGCTGAAGCGCATAGAGCGAAAAATTGTCTGTCCTCGTTTGCAACACTCACTACCAAGATTAAAACTGTCTCTGGAAGCAACGTCAGCACAAGAACTGTTCATCGGGAGCTTCATGAAATGGGTTTCCAGGCCGAGCAGCCGCACACAAGCCTAAGATCACCATGCGGAATGCCAAGCATCGGCTGGAGTGGTGTAAAGCTCAGCGCCATTGGACTCCGGAGCAGTGGAACGTGTTCTCTGGAGTGATGAATCACACTTCACCATCTGGCAGTCCGAAATACGAATCTGGGTTTGGCGGATGCCAGGAGAACGCTACATGCTCAAATGCATAGTGCCAACTGCAAAGTTAGGTGGAGGATGACTAATGGTCTGAGGCTGTTTTTCAGGGTTCGGGCTAGGCCCATTAGTTCCAGGGAAGAGAAATCAACAGTACAATGACATTCTAGACGATTCTGTGCTTCCAACTTTGTAGCAACAGTTTGGGGAAGGCACCCATGCACAAAGCGAGGTCCATACAGAAAAGTTTTGTTGAGATCAGTGTGGAAGAAATTGACTGGTCTGTACAGAGCCCTGAGCCCAACCCCATCGAACACCTTTGGGATGAATTGGAACAGCAACTGCGAGCCAGGTCTAATCCCCTAACACCAGTGCCCGACCTCACTTATGCTCTTGTTGCTGACTGGAAGCAAGTCCCCGCAGCAATGTTCCAACATGTAGTGAAAAGCCTTCCCAGAAGAGTGGAGGCTGTTTAGCAGCAAAGGGGGGACCAACTCCATATTAATGCCCATGATTTTGGAATGAGGTGTTCGATGAGCAGTTGTCCACATACTTTTGGTAATGTAGTGTTGTACACTCCAGAGCCAGAGCATATGAGGGAAAAGGTCAGACACTCAATACCATAACCTAAGGACATTTTTTTTATATATATATATATATTTTTTTTTTTACCTTTATTTAACCAGGCAAGTCAGTTAAGAACATATTCTTATTTTCAATGACGGCCTGGGAACAGTGGGTTAACTGCCTGTTCAGGGGCAGAACGACAGATTTGTACCTTGTCAGATCGGGGGTTTGAACTCACAACCTTCCGGTTACTAGTCCAACGCTCTAACCACTAGGCTACGCTGCCGCTTCCTTTAAAATGGTAAAACAAGCACAGCATGTCCCACTCTTCCAGACTCCCACTAGACCAGGGTAATTCAAACCCGGGCCAAGATCCATAGAGTGACTGGTGTTCTTCCTTCCTCTCTATTCAGGATCTGACTCAAACCTTGGACTCCAAGAGAGTGGACTATCTGGCCAAATCAATTAAGAAATCAATCAATCAATCAATAAACTACCAGGGAAAAAAAACAGCAGTACTGAAAAAACATTAAGGCCTGGTTTTTAATAGCCTTGTGCTATCACTTGAATGTACAGTGTTATAGATCGACAAGTGCCTTTGGCAGGACACAAGCCCACGTCTAGCTGCCTCAGTAAGAGATGCTGTCTGAAGATATGGCCATGGGGGATATCTCTGGCAGCATCCCAATTGAATGTAAACTTATGGAGCCCAGCTTCATTTTATTGAGTGCATTGTAATATGACCCATGTTGACCCTCATTACCATAGTACCTGAGGGCATACCAGCTTCTGAATTATAATTGGCTGGCCACTCTTTAAGACCCATGGCAACAGGCTGCATATTTAGCCCATGAATAAATGAAGGTGATTTCCTTCGGGAGTTGGAGATCATGGCATGCAAGTGTTTCCTTGTATATTCCATTTTCCGGTTTGGCTCTAATGGGCGATAACTGAAGCAGTAGCGTGTGACTGGTCTCACATCCAGATTGGAAACTGAGCACTCAGCAGCACTGCAGCCCACGGTGTATTCATATTTCTGGAGAGCGGCAACAACAGCAATACAACTTACACGCAGCGTCAGCAGATTTCTGCCTTGGAAAGGGAGGGTAAAACATTTCAAAGAAGATTTGCGTTTCGTATCAAGATGAACGGTTTGGGGTTGGTTTCAAGTTTTGCCCCTGTTGTAACATCTGTAACAGCACCTTTGAACTCTACAGATATATCATCACACAGAAAAGTGTTTGATGATGGAGATTCATAGAGAACTGCACTGACATCTCATGTTATCAACATCTCTTCTTTTGACCCACATTGGGGTTGTAGTGGAGGGTGAAACTGTTCTTTTTCATGCATATGTTGCATAAGCAGATTAAGCTGTATCCTTGTCACCAAAAAAAAACGGTACTTTGTGAAAACGGCCCATTCATCCTAAAGTTGCCCAGTCCCACGTAGACGCAGCAGTATGCAGGCCAGGAAGCACAAGAGTTTGTTTAAAGACTCAGCGAAATGACGTTGCCATGAGCAGCACCACGGAGATTGAGATGTGCACGATGCAAGACTTCGCTCTCACATGGTCACACACAGTGCATGTGCACGGGTTCACTTCAGTGGCCACCGACCCAAAACAAGTTGAGCCTCGCGCTTCGGCACTCTTAGTTGTTGCGGAAATAGACCCACTATGTTATGTGCTTTCTGCATCTACGTCATATCGCCGAGTCTACCTTTAATCTAAATCGCAGGGTTTACACTGAAAACGGATCATTACTGATATAGCGATGCAGGCCGGATTACAGATTACACTTTATCCCCAAAACTTTATTTATAGCGATTTAAGAGGATTTGCACATTTACACCATATTCTGCAATATTCCAACAGCTCACAACATATGATATTTAGACGGCAGCTAGGTCATAAATGTATTTAGCGTGTATTTAATGGTATTTAGTACTTGTATGTACTAGTGTTTGTATGGTGAAAGTAAGTAGATCAATGGTAATATTAGGGGATAAGTTGTGGGATATTATAGAATTCTGATGAAAGTCTATCCCTTGACTGCTGTTTAAGCTCTATCGCTTTAAAGGGATGAGTGTATGATTGAATAGACCGACCTACACTTTCCTATTAATCTCCTCAAGTGCCCCCTGAAAGACGAGGACCGGAGACAGGTGACGAGGGGGACACATTGTGCGGGGACATAGGGTCGTGTCCTCCCAGTGCCTTGACTGACAACTACTTCATCCATACTGGGCCAAAGCAGAAACATGGGGACCTCTTCTCGTTCAGTCAGTGGATATGTGTTTGGGAAACATGCTATTTAGACTCTGGGAGTGGCATTCAACACCGACTGCCATCTCCTGTGGGAAGCAATAAGGCGGCTTCAGTGGGTTGAGAGGAGAATGGGCTCTCTGAGAGCGAGCAGTGACATTTACTTTAGTGAGACGAGTCTCGAGTCCACACACCTCTGCTCTGCTGATGGTAATCAAGGCATACCGTGGAGAAGTGGAGAAATCCGTCCATCCAGTCATCCATCCGTCCTTCCATTCATCACTCCACCCACCCATCCCTCAGTCCTGCTCAGTTGTATTACTTCAGGACGAGCACGACTTGTGTGCTCATTGTATTGGAATGTTTTGGGAATCTAGTTTTAGTTCTGTGGCGAGTTCATTGACTGCATCATACCGCATCATAGGCCCAACGATGTACCGCATTTGATTGCGTTTTTATACATTTGTATGAGTATGGGTTTTACTTATCTTATTTGTATATTATTACCAATGGCGTGATGGAAATGCAATTGAAATCTATTCTCTGCTGGGCTGTAGCATGCAATGAATATACAGAGTAATGAAGGCCGACCACATTGCACCAGACACATTTTGCTTTCATTATCTCAGTGATCCCAGGGTGAATTAATATACTGCTCCGTGTAATCATGTGTAAATACAGATTGATTTAATCTATGGTAGTGGAATCAAACGCTCAAGCCTCCTGGGTCAGACCGTGCATGAGAATGAAGGACAATCTCTGCTTCTGCCTGACGGGCCAATATCTGAGAATGGAATCTGATGATGATATGGTTAACAGTGACAACCACAGGCATGTATTACACATGTTTTATATAATAATTGTACAGTATCTAGTACTGAAGTGTTGCTTTGCATATTGGTTATAAGTGTTGAGGTAGGATGCTGAACGGTCCATCAAGTGGTTAGCTGACAACAATTGTCAGTTCTCAAGTGCTACTGTAGCTCTAACCGGACTATAGCTAGCAGATCCCTGATGCTTGAAAACACTCTGTAATATACGGTTTAACCCGGTTGGGCCTGTGTTTAGCCATTCTTTAACCTTGTCTTGGTGATACTGGGACATGAATCCCTGGCCATCTAGCCCTTTTAAGATGGTGTTTGTACAGGAAGAGCTGTTGGTGTCTGAGATCTGAGGCTTGTAGGGTCCTTCCCCACAGTACTACCATCTTTAATGTCAATTTCACACACGCATGGTCTAATCACTTATGAAAATCCACTGGATTAGAGCGAGGGCAGCCGATGGCCCCAGGCAGAGGAAAGCCATGGCAGGGCAGGGCGCATGGGGCCTGGTCAACACACAGGGCTGTTCTGGCTTCCTTGCTAGCTACTGTAGATGCCTCCTCTGGCTTCTCCACTCGTTCACTCTAATTCTCTGGTATCCGTTCATCTATAAATCTACAGTGTCTATTCCGCATGGCTGATTCGTTGCTCTTTCTTTATGTTGTTCTCCTCCGTAATCCCTCTATCCATCTATCCATCCATTCGTCCATCCATTCATTTATCTGTCAATGTGTTCGGGAGCTGGCAGCCTTGCCTCCCCACCTCCTCCTCCCCCACCTCCTCCTCCCCCACCTCTTCCTCTCCTTTTCCTCTATTAATCCATCCATCCATTCTCTCTGTTTCCACATTCCCTCTTTCCTGGCTCACGTGGGTGTTTGGGCGTGGGGCCAGGGCTCACGCATGGCACTTCACACCAGGTCTCTGGCATTCGCTCACAGACATGCTCTACCATCCTGTACATGCACGTACACACGCATGCACACACGTGCACGAGCAACTCCACATTCACACCTATAGAGAGATGCATTCACTGGCTTTTGCGCCTCTAAACCCTTTGGTAATAGCGCATGCTTGGGTTGCAGGAATGCAGGAAGAGTATTCCTGTAGATCACACCTCCAGTTATAGCTCACTACAAACATGTGACAGATTCAGGGTGAGGGATCTGCTGTTTTCTGTTCTCTTCCTCTATTCTCTCCCTTTATTTTCTCCCTCTGTTTTTCACGGATATTTCCAGAACATTGTTACAGTAACTTGGTACAACTAGATATTTATGGATTTCTTTAAATGTGTTACACTTAAAGTTGTGAGAATGATAAGAGAGTGTCGTGAAAAGAGGCTTAGGGCTCGACCCACATTTAAACCAATGACTCCAGTGTGTTGAAAGGGAACTATCCGTGGGATTAATATGAACTGCAATTACACATCAGATAATCATTTTCAATTATTTTTGGTGTATTTCTTTGCTCTTATTTTTCATATTACAGAAAGAATAACGTTGTGGTTACACAGTTTAAGCAGCAACGTAATTGTTTGCTTCTCTCAGTCCTCCAATCAAAACACTCACTGGGCTATCAGAAAATCTGCAAATTAAACTTGGTCATCTTTTGGCGGTTTGGATAATCAAAACCTGCTGGACTCAGAAATGACGCATTATGCACACAAACCAGTGAAACCACAACAATTTGCTATTGGCACACTGGAAAACCTTGACTAGAAGGTATTTCTTGTTGATTCATCCTTCGTGTTGTCACTACACAGGTCTCTATGAGAATTCATGAAGCCAACCGGCAGCCAGGCATCACAGGGCACAGTAATTCATCATGCCACATTTGACCTCTCTAGAATATTTTAGGAAATACTCTTGAATGTGCCACAGGGTTTTCTCACCATACCCTCTTCTGTCATATGAGCAGTTTGTCTCACTTGTCTATTGTAAATTATTTTGGACATCTGATTGATTGATTGTTTTGTCCCTTCTACAATGATACAAGTGGCTATTACCATCAATAATAACTTGGACAATGACTAATTTGTAAATAACATCGACTATGACTAATACCCAGGATAAACACAGTAGGATGATATTCGTGCGTGTCAGGAGAGACCAAGATAATGAGGGATGACATGAGTTGGTGCTGGCCTCTGTGACGACATTTGCCACGGAGACATGGACCAAACATGACTGATTACAAGAGTGAGGCCTGTTTCTATCCATGGCTCTATCCACTAATGTACTGGCTATTAAGCCATCTGTACGTGTCATATTTATCCAGTGAGCATCACCATTGCAATTCCATTCCATTCATCACCTCTGCCTCTCAGCTGGTTGGCTAATTGAGATACCAAACAATACTGGACTGTTTGTTGTTTATTTGAACTACAAATCTTGCGTCTTTCACCATGCCTCCGCCTGTGCCTTGAAACCTCCCCCCGGTTCTACATGTCATAATAATCCTAATCAAGCGCTGGCTCTACGAATCCAAACTCAGTCCTCCCACTCCATTCCCATCTCTCCCTGTCTTCATCTCTCTGGTTGGTGGGTCTACGGTGGACGGCTAGGATGAGCGGCTGGGCTTTAATGAAGATTGCGTTTCTTCCCAGAGAGGGGCCGGCGGGATTACACAGCTGTCACAGCTGTCAGTCATTCCTCCACCTCTTCTGGAGCTGCTAGAAAGCTGTAGCCATGGCAACAGTGATATGATGACTGCTTTATGTGATGATGTAAACCCTTTGCACCTGTACCTGTTCAATTCTGGCTCCCTGATGTAGAGGGGTAGTGCAGACCCAAAGTTTAGACAGCTTCGTGGCAAGAGAGAGAGTAGAGGGCTTGACAAAGGTTCTATCTGTTAAAAGATGATTCTGAGGTAATTGGCTTTAATGTTCCGAGCCCTCATTGATTTGAATGGTGTTCTCTACTTAACAACATGAATTGGAGTACTTATGATATACTACATAGGTAGAGAACATTGTCAATAGAATAATTTTGACAAAAATGTTGATAGTCCCAAGCTCTTGTCGTTTAACTTTTTTCAAATCTGATATTTAGCAGAAAATAAGAGCTCAACCGCAGTAGAAAATGAGGTATCATGAGCAAGATTATTTAAAATAAGCCGCAGTAACAATAACAGTGCAAAAAAAATCAACACAGCAACAACAAAAAAATACTTAAAGGGGAAGGACTGTTTCTCTTCTGCCCTTCTTTAATTTAACAGAACACAGACAGGTTTGTGCGTGTGCGCGCATGTGTGCCTGTGTGCGTGCCTGTGTGTGTGCATGAGTGTGTGCATGAATCTGTGTGCGTGAGTGTACGTGCGACCGCCTTGCATTATATATGTGTGTAAAATCTAGGTCAGTCCTGCTGCTGTTGTACCCCACTGGTGAACCCTCTGGTGAGACTATTGCAGATCTGAAGTGGTGGTGGGATGTGTGGATATGTGTGCTTATCTGTGTACAGTGTGTGGCTGTTGCATGTGGACACATCCTTTCATCTATCCCCCCCCGCCGATGCCATTAAAAATAGACGTTTTCCATCGATAACACATCTAAATCAGTGTAAGAAGGCACTGGATCAGCACTATACCGCTAAAATCTGGTTCAGATGAAATCTAACCCAGGCCAATGGCAATTTTCAGAGGATTAATATCATGGAAATCCTCTCTTCCATGCTCAGGGCATCTCTGGTTGACTGCCCGGATCCTAGTGTGAAACACTTTGGCCCAAGGACCCCACTACATCTGGTATTTACATGATCACAGACTGGAGAGTAGACTCCATGTGGGGGGGGGGAGAAGAGGGGGTGGAGAGACAGGGTGGGAGTGGAGAGAGATGGAGGGAAGGAAACAAGAGAGAGGTGGAGGGAAAAAGAGAGATACAGTATGCAGAGAAACACTGTAAAAAATGGATCAACCTCGAAAAAAATACTTCCTGGATCCAGGTAAATAACATAGGTTTTCTCAATTGAAAATACTACATTTGTTGAAACCAAATACTGCATGTGATTCAATGGCAACTGTTTTATTTTATTAATACCAAAGTATATCTCAAGTTGCAACCTATTTCTTTCAACACTCAACTTACTTTTCCCCTTTGATTAAACCTAATAAATAACCAAATTAAATACAACCCATTTTGTTCATCTTGTTCCAAATTCACTTTTTAGTTCAGAATAAGCTATCCAATTGGGTTACAAACAATTTAATAAATTCTCTATAAAACAAGAAAATTAGTTTGTTCAGAAATATAAATAATGTTTACATATTCTCTACACAAGACTGTCACATGTAGGTGCGACAAGATCATAAAAAGACATTTGCTTCCTTATCTTTAGTATCACATGCACTTACACAATTATCATTACAGATGCTGACCAGGTACATGGTATGTTTGAATGAAGATTACAATAGACTAGATTAACTGGAATTACATTTACTCTGGCGGTGGGGCAAAAAGAACAAACTGAAAACCACGCCTCCAATATGCCACGCCTCAAACTCTTCTGATAGGCTGCCGTCGCTACATTGTCCCACCGCTGTTAGAACCTTGAATCAATTTTAAAAATCACATTAATCCGTCAAATTAGTTATTTGATTTCAGGCAACTTGAATAGAATAGGTTGAACGAACTAAAGCATCATTTTCAAATCATTCCAATCAACTTCATTTGAACAGCAGCAATATAATTTCTTTGTGTATTTTTTATTTATTTTAAATGTATAAAAAAAAAAAAAGTTTTTTGTTGTATTTTCTTAAAACTGCATTTTTGGTTAAGGGCTTGTAAGTAAGCATTTCACTGTAAGGTTGTATTCGGCGCATGTGACAAATAAAATGTGATTTGATTTGAAAGAGAGAGAAGGAGAAAGAGAATAAGTAGTGGAGAGAGAAGAGAGAGAGAGGCTATCCCCAGTGGCATCAATTCCCTTCAACTGCTCCACTATCTCTGTGAAATGAATTGGTTATCATCAAAGGCTTAAGTCTATTGCATGGGAACAGCCTGTATTAACCTTTAAGGGTGCATGACATTATAATACGCAGTTGTCTGAGTGGATTTCACATGCCCCTCATGTACGATCTCTCTCGTCTGGGGTACCTTTGTTTTTAGAGGGAAAAAAGAGAAAAGAGAGCAAAAGTTGCAGACAGAGGGAGAGAGAAGGATAGAAGGAGAGAGAAGGAGAGAGTCAAGGAGAAAGATGGAGAGACTGCAGAGAGAAAGAGAAGCGAGAGTGACAGACATCGAGACAGGGAGAGAAGATGGTACGAGAACGAGGGAGAAAGAAGAACAGAAAATGTAGCTACAGAAGAAAACAGATGCAGACCTTCATGATGGAATAATGTGGCGAGGGGAATAATATGACTTCCTAAGTCCAGGCTGCTGCCAAATCCGAAGATTGATTAAGTCAGAGATTCTCTCTTTATTACCTCAGTGGCTGGGTATTGCTACACGACTTTGGCTTCAAATGTGATGTGCACTGTTTAATTTCAGACGGCATTTATTTCCATCCATCAAAATGAATGTATTCTCAAATGTAGCTTATATCCCAATGTGTTTCGGCCTTGTTGTGAAAACCAGGTGACTTACTTTACCAGTCCATCTTGTTTTCCTATTTCTTGGGAAGAGGACTGTATTTTAAAGTGTATATAAAACAAGACTCTAAACTCAAACTACTTTTCCATATTATAGCAAAATACCCTTGTAGCAACTTCAACACCCAGCCCACTATCTCTCTTGTCGTTTCTAGAAAATTGCATTACTTTATGTTCGTCAAATCCTATATCAAAGTGTTACCACGGGAGAATCATTCTCCTCTCATCCTTCCATTTTCCCAAATTTCTCCCGTCTCTCTTTGAGACATGGGGGTAGAGTAGTGTTGGATTCACAGGAAATGCACTGTTAAGGAACACGGACTTTGGCTGGTACTGGGTTTCTTTGATCTGTCCACCTACTGGGCTCTCTTTGATCACTTCTCTTTGGATTAAAGTCATCTGACCACGGAAAGGCAAAGCTAAGGATCACGGCTACAAAGTAAGACCGTCTTTTCCAGATGACTCCCCCAGACCCTCTTTTACCGAGCTCGACTTCGGCCCATCAGAAAATGCCTCCACTTTAGTTGTATCCAGTCAGTCGCTCAAATTTCAATCCGATCTATTGGATTGTCTTGTAGTTGTTACATTTCTGAGCCCTAAAACGATCTTATATCCTTCATCCGTATAGTCACACAAATAAATCATCAAGTAGGGCAGGGATCATCAACTAATGTAGATAAAGAAATCTTGAGTGGATGGTCAGGGGGCTGGAACAATTTGAAGACTGCAAGTCTAAACAGATATAATATTTGACTAAAACATAATAATTTCAAACCTTGCTTACATTTGTATATGATCACATATCTCATTATTATGTGTGCAATATTTTGGAACAGATTTAGAAAATGTAAATCACTTGGAGCTGTTTTGCTGTTGTTTTTACAGTCTTTTATGTCCAACAATAAAAAAAAAAGATTTACGTTTCATTAATATTTTTGCTCAGAAAATCTCATCAAATAAAAATACAATAATTTGGCCCGTGGGCCGCCAGTTGCGGAACCCTGGACTAGGCCAGTACAACATGTTTTGAGAGGAAATAAATCCCATGTAGCCTTGAACATCTACCCTACAATATTCCCAAATCACACTCACAGTTGTCACACTGAATGTCTTCAGTGTCACTCAGAAGCACACACACGAGCACACACACAAACACACACAATCCCCCCAAACACACACACACTTACTGGAGGCAGAAATGCTTCCGTCGTCATATTTGCTCTCCCCCTCTTCTCCACCCATGCCCCCTAACACTAACAGATGGAACCATGAGGCAGCATGTAGAGGGGGATCTGTGTCTGTCTGTCTGTCTGTCTGTCTGTCTGTCTGTCTGTCTGTCTGTCTGTCTGTCTGTCTGTCTGTCTGTCTGTCTGTCTGTCTGTCTGTCTGTCTGTCTGTCTGTCTGTCTGGGTACAGTACCACATGCCCATGCTGTTGTTGCTCCCCACTATGTGTGCCACCAGCCTGCCTACCTGGCAGCTCTCCACCCCCTCTGCCCTCCTGTCCCATTCTCTGTTGATTACCACTGTAATGGATTCGCCACTCTCTCACCACCCATCCTGATGCCCTGCCGCCGCGACGTGATTAAACCTTCAACTGTGGAAACTTCTAGATGTTGTGACAGGGAAAGGTGTCTACTGTATGTTTGACGAGATGAGTCCCGGCGTTTCTGGCTGCGTTTGGAAAATGTATTGCCCTTGGGGTTCGTGTTCTATCCCAGATACAGGAAAGCTATTCGTTTATGTGTGTTTAGTGTGATTGTGTTAACTCGCACGGAATTTAAATGTGCCATTTGCGGGTTGTCACTGAGCTGAGAAACACTGTGAGTGAATTGGAGGAAGAGGGATTTGTATGTGAGTAGGATGATGATGACGTATCAAGCTGCAGATTCAAAGCAGACGGTCTCCTCTCCCTTAATTGTTTCCATTGATCAATGAACAAAATAAGCAACTATGGACATGTGGGCACATGTCTGAATTGGTGGGTTTCAGTGTGTGTGTGTGTGTGTGTGTGTGTGTGTGTGTGTGTGTGTGTGTGTGTGTGTGTGTGTGTGTGTGTGTGTGTGTGTGTGTGTGTGTGTGCGTTCTAAGACAGAACCCCCCCCCCCTCTCTCTCCCCTCTCTCCCCTCTCCTCTCATGTTTACTTGGCTCAGCACGGCGGTGGAGTCAAAGAGCAGAAACACAGAGGTATGCTCATTCATCTCCTCGCCTGCAGATTGAGGGTGGCAGCCTTTATTGCACCCGACCCCTGGTGTGATCACAGCGAAGAGTGTGTGGCCCCTCCGAGGAGTGTGGCCTCAGGCCTCCCGCTCCACAATGAAACACCACCAAAAGCTGTAGTCTCTACCTGCAATCCTGCAAAGACATCACCAAAGAGAGAGCCGAGAATGGCGCATCTTGTTACACTGTGACTCATTGAAGGTGGTGTGTTCTAATGTGTGGAGCTGGAACAGATGTGAGGAACTGTGGGTGGGTTATTTGTGGCTAATGAGTTTCTCTCTCATGTAGCTTTCCGTTACTTCATAGAGGATTCAGTGCTCCCATAAATATCAGGAATATGAAAGATGCTCATGGTCTATAAATACAACCCAGCGTATGTTTCTTTTAGATCGAATCTGGATCTCATCCAAAAGGTTAGTTGTAAAGACGTTCTCAAATCATTTTCAAAGTAACGTCAATTCAGATGTATTTCTCATTTTGTACTTTTGTGGTCCAGGTACTGGACACTACAGGTTCAGCCATGTGGATTTACTGGCAAGCCGGCACAGCCCTCATACAGCTTCATCACTCCCATGGTTCACTGAACATCCTTCAGTAGATTGGCTCATGTGTTGGTGTATGTTGATTTATGCTACTGTTCTGGTGTACAAACAGACCTCTCAATTATTGCCCCCCCCCATTTGGTACATTTTCCTGGAACTAATGAATTCTTTGGGGGATCTCTTTTAGCACCTCCTTCTCTCTCAAGCTATATGATTGTGCAATATGTCCTGGCCACTGGCCAATCTTTCAGGGGCCCCTTGATTTGTACAGTTAAGCATCAGTTATTGATATTGATTCCTTACATTGGCTCTTTGAAATGACAGGGTAGAGAGCTGCACAGCTGGCAGGGGCAAACAGAGTGTATGAACTCTACATCCACCAACGCAGTGTACGTAAAATAAGTATGGCTTTTGTCGAGCTTGTGTCTTTCGAAACTGACACATTGATATCAATATCGTTCAATCTGTTCACACTGGTACCATCTAGAAGGCAAAGACAGTACAGGTGCATCTAAGCTGGTATGGAGAGACTGAAAAACAGCTTCTATCTCCAGGCCATCAGACTGTTAAATAGTCACCACTAGCCAGCCTTTGACCATTACCCTGCTCTGAACTTTAAGTCACTGTTACTAACCAGCTACCACTCAATACTCAACCCTGTGCCTTAGAGACTGCCGCCCTATGTACATAGTCATTGAACACTGGTCACTTGAATAATATTGAAATACTGTTTTAAACACACTTCGTATGTACAATGAGTGTACAAAATGTTAAGAATATCTGCTTTTTCCATGACATATACTGACCAGGTGAATCCAGGTGGAAGCTATGGGTTATTGAGCTCATTTGTTAAAACAACTTCAATCAGTGTAGATGAAGGGGAGGAGTCAGGTTAAAGGAGGATTTTTAAGCCTTGAGACAATTGAGACATGGATTGTGTATGATTTCAGATTATTTTGAGCCCAAGAAAAATTAATGGTAAATCATGTATTGTGTCATTTTGGAGACACTTTTATTGTAAACACGTCTACATTAATGTAGACACTACCATGATTTTGGATAATACTGAATGAATTGAATGAATCATAAATAATGATGTGAGAAATTTACAGACGCACAAATATCATACCCCCCTGCTATTGTAAAAGTGAGAGGTTACCATGTCTTGATAGGATATGATATTTGTGTGTCTGTAACTTTCTCACTCATCATTATTCACGATTCATTCAGGACTGTCCGTAATCATGGTAGCATCCACATTGATGTATTTTGAATCATTCTATTCTTATTTACAATAAAAGTGACTCCAAGACGACACAATTCATTATCTACCATTCATTTCTATTGGGCACAAAATCATCTGAAACACAACCAAAACAAACAGCAAATGCATCCAACAAGTTTGATGTAATCATTGTGATGCTAGGAATATGGGACCAAATACTATACGTTTGACTACTTTAATACACGTACAGTATAAGTGAATTTGTTCCCATACTTTTGGTCCCCTAAAATTGGCGGACTACATTATGTACAAAAAGTGCTGTAATTTCTAAACAGCTCAGCCGATATGGATCAAAATACCCTCAAATGAAAGTTGACAGTCTGCACTTTAAGCTCATAGTCATTGTATAATTTCAAATCCAAAGTGCTGGAGTACAGAGCCAAAACACAAAATCACTGTCACTGCCCCAATACTTTTGGAGCTCATTGTATATTTATATTTATTTGTTATTTTTTGTAGCACCGTGTATTGTTTTGTATTGTTAGGTATTACTGCACTGTGGAGCTAGGAACATAAGCATTTCACTGCACCAGCAATAATATCTGCAGAATTTGTGTACCCGACCAATAAAATTGTATTTTATTTAATATGGGACGTACAGTACCGCTATGCTGGTAAATAACCATATGGATAAAATCAGCAATTTGTGTGCAATATTTGAAAACCAAAACATTTGAGAACATGTATTTGAGACCTTTACACCAAAGAGAAGCGAGAAATGCCGAGATTTGTGTCTGTCCTCTGACCACCATTAATAGCCTAGCAACCGTGTCCCAGAGGTTCCGTAATCTCCCCATCTGTCCAATTAACAGAGGGAGGAGCTGGCAGGGGAACATGGAGGGGGATGAGTGGGATTGGAGCATTAGCACTGTGGATGGAAATGCTGGAGATTGGGATCACAGTTCTCTCCCATCCAGTCGACACGGTGGCTATTTCTGTGGCTCCAGGTTAACACTTTTCTCCCTGCCCTTTTCTCCCTCGTGATTTCATTAGGTGCAACGCCACTGGTCACTCCGGTGTAGCGCGGGGACCAACTGGGCTCGTGTTCCTGTAATAGCGACACGAGGAATGGAAAAGGCTATACAATTGTATTTCGTGAGCTTAACCCTGGTGTGTAATTAAACCAAGAGATGAAGCAGAAACTGTACGTGATGAACACATTGGTTTCGGGAGAACAGAGTTTCTGAGGAAGTTGATGTTTCTTGTAGAGAATGATGTTCTCTTTCGTCTTCCACTCATGGCAGGATCATTAGGCAATGTGCCGCTGGATCAAGTTCACTGTCGTGAAAAATACCTTTACCTCTCTTAAATCCTTTGACAGTTTCCAGCAGTTCTTTGGAGAGTATGCTATAATGTCAATGCAGTACACCCAATACTTATTTTCTCTCTATTTTATCCTCAAAGATGCCATAGCCTGAACAGCATTCATGTTCACTGGCATAGCATGCAGCGGAGTCCCTGAATCCTAATTCAAAGGATTTGTTCTTAGTTACAGAGTTGACATTGAGATGATTACCTCATCCTCCGCTCGCTGTATTTGTCCTTTCTTCCGCATCTATGCAGGAAATATCACATCATGCAGAAAATATTATCTAAAGCAACAAGTACGCTCATGCAGTATGCTCATGCAACACATAGGCACTGTGAAGAAGATATTCTGATTTTATAATTTTTCAAAGTATTTATTACATTTACATTTACATTTAAGTCATTTAGCAGACGCTCTTATCCAGAGCGACTTACAAATTGGTGCATTCACCTTATGACATCCAGTGGAACAGCCACTTTACAATAGTGCATCTAAATCTTTAAGGGGGTGAGAAGGATTGCTTTATCCTATCCTAGGTATTCCTTAAAGAGGTGGGGTTTCAGGTGTCTCCGGAAGGTTCCGCTGTCCTGGCGTCGTGAGGGAGTGTGTTCCACCATTGGGGAGCCAGAGCAGCGAACAGTTTTGACTGGGCTGAGCGGGAACTGTACTTCCTCAGTGGTAGGGAGGCGAGCAGGCCAGAGGTGGATGAACGCAGTGCCCTTGTTTGGGTGTAGGGCCTGATCAGAGCCTGGAGGTACTGAGGTGCCGTTCCCCTCACAGCTCCGTAGGCAAGCACCATGGTCTTGTAGCGGATGCGAGCTTCAACTGGAAGCCAGTGGAGAGAGCGGAGGATTAAAATCAAGTTATATATTTAAGCGCATGTTGTGTTTTGTGTATGTATTTAGTCATTCACTTACAAACCTTCAACAGTTCCAAGTTAACGTATCCACCGTCTGAACCTTTACGCAAATTGTGTTTATGTGCTTAATTGTTTTTTTGTTTCTATTGGCTGAACGCTAACGATGTGGCTAATTGACACAGTTGTTTTGACCCTGGTGATAAGTTCACCTGCCATTTTAGCTGTGCCCAAATGTTGGTCAGGGGATGTCTTTTAAGTTAGGTGAGCCACGGTTTTAGTTGCCAATGTTTTTATGGTTCTAACTTGTTCTGGAGATGCAGTTTTGTAATAAATATAAGACTGTTGAACAGTTATCTCAGTCTTTGTTTTAAGCCTTTTCAAGCG
Organism: Oncorhynchus keta; assembly: GCF_023373465.1. Taxonomy (NCBI): domain Eukaryota; kingdom Metazoa; phylum Chordata; class Actinopteri; order Salmoniformes; family Salmonidae; genus Oncorhynchus; species Oncorhynchus keta. Next base: position 60,684,304 of record NC_068454.1, read on the forward strand.
TTTGAGTTCTTCCACAAGCACACAAGTGGTTTCTCGTGATCCAGGATGTGATATTTGAAGCTGGGTGAATGCTTGTGAGAATTTACGAGTCTCTCTGATGTTGACATGCTCTCTTCTCTACGTGTCAATGAAACGGCTCAAATTAGAGGGAGAGAGAACCTCGGATCCTTTGGGAACTGGAGTTCGTCAATCATTAATTCTATTCTTAGCATCGGAAACAATGTCTGGATGGGTGAGAATGGCTTACAAGCTCTATCTACTGCAATGAATCAGTGGTACAGATGCTTGGTGAAGACTCACTAACCATTTCAATCGCAGTGTTTTCGGGATTGGAGGATAAGTGTTCATTTGGAAAGAATTGGACTCAACAAGTGATCGACCAATCCAGGCAAGCAACACACTGAAACATTTTGAGTCAAATGCCCAGCCGACAGAATGAACAGAACATTTCATATTGACAGGGAAATCAGAGGACGATAAACCTATCATCACGACTTTGCCCTTTCACTATATGCTTCTCTTGTAAACATAATATAACATTATTTGCCAACATCCTAAAAAGACCTCACAGTGGACTTGTGGACTTCTCTCATGCGCTCTGAAACCGTTCCTCCAACCAACCGTCATGCGCTCTGAAACCGTTCCCCAAACTTCACCATCATGCGCTCTGAAACCGTTCCCTCAACCTCACCGTCATGCGCTCTGAAACCATTCCCTCAACCTCACCATCATGTTCCCTCAACCTCACCATCATGCGCTCTGAAACCGTTCCCCCAACTTCACCATCATGCGCTCTGAAACCGTTCCCTCAACCTCACCGTCATGCGCTCTGAAACCGTTCCCCCAACTTCACCATCATGCGCTCTGAAACCGTTCCCCCAACTTCACCATCATGCGCTCTGAAACCGTTCCCCCAACTTCACCGTCATGCTCTCTGAAACCGTTCCCCCAACTTCACCATCATGCGCTCTGAAACCGTTCCCCCAACTTCACCGTCATGCTCTCTGAAACCGTTCCCCCAACTTCACCATCATGCGCTCTGAAACCGTTCCCCCAACTTCACCATCATGCGCTCTGAAACCGTTCCCTCAACCTCACCGTCATGTGCTCTGAAACCGTTCCCCCAACTTCACCATCATGCGCTCTGAAACCGTTCCCTCAACCTCACCGTCATGTGCCCCAACTTCACCATCATGCGCTCTGAAACCAATTCCGTCCCAACTTCACCATCATGCGCTCTGAAACCGTTCCCCCAACTTCACCATCATGCGCTCTGAAACCGTTCCCCAACTTCACCATCATGCGCTCTGAAACCGTTCCCCCAACTTCACCATCATGCGCTCCCAACTTCACCATCATGCGCTCTGAAACCGTTCCTCAATGTGCTCACCGTCATGTGCTCTGAAACCGTTCCCCAACTTCACCATCATGCGCTCTGAAACCTCAACCTTCACCATCATGCGCTCCCAACTTCACCATCATGTGCTCTGAAACCGTTCCCCAACTTCACCGTCATGTGCTCTGAAACCGTTCCCCAACTTCACCGTCATGCCCTCTGAAACCGTTCCCCCAACTTCACCATCATGCGCTCTGAAACCGTTCCCCCAACTTCACCATCATGCGCTCTGAAACCGTTCCCTCAACCTCACCGTCATGTGCTCTGAAACCGTTCCCCCAACTTCACCATCATGCCCTCTGAAACAAATTCCCCAACTTCACCGTCATGCTCTCTGAAACCGTTCCCCCAACTTCACCGTCACCGTTCCCCAACTTCACCATCATGCTCTCTGAAACCGTTCCCCCAACTTCACCATCATGCGCTCTGAAACCGTTCACCATCATGCGCTCAACGTTCCCCCAACTCACCATCATGCGCTCTGAAACCGTTCCCTCAACTTCACCATCATGTGCTCTGAAACCGTTCCCCAACTTCACCATCATGCGCTCTGAAACCGTTCCCTCAACCTCACCGTCCGCTCTGAAACCGCTCCCCCAACTTCACCATCCGCTCCCTGAAACCGTTCCCCAACTTCACCATCATGCGCTCTGAAACCCGTTCCCTCAACCTCACCGTCATGTGCTCTGAAACCGTTCCCCCAACTTCACCATCATGCGCTCTGAAACCCGTTCCCTCAACCTCACCGTCATGTGCTCTGAAACCGTTCCCCCAACCTCACCATCATGTGCTCTGAAACCGTTCCCCCAACTTCACCGTCATGTGCTCTGAAACCGTTCCCCCAACTTCACCATCATGCGCTCTGAAACCCGTTCCCCCAACCTCACCGTCATGTGCTCTGAAACCGTTCCCCCAACTTCACCGTCATGCTCTCTGAAACCGTTCCCCCAACCTCACCGTCATGTGCTCTGAAACCGTTCCCCCAACCTCACCGTCATGCGCTCTGAAACCGTTCCCTCAACCTCACCGTCATGCTCTCTGAAACCGCTTCACCATCAACTCTGAAACCGTTCCCCCAACTTCACCATCATGCGCTCTGAAACCGTTCCCTCAACCTCACCGTCATGTGCTCTGAAACAACTTCACCGTCATGCTCTCCTGAACCATCATGTGCTCTGAAACCGTTCCCCCACTTCACCATCTTCACCATGTCATGTCTCTGAAACCGTTCCCCAACTTCACCATCATGCGCTCTCTCCCCCAACTTCACCATCATGCGCTCTGAAACCGTTCCCTCAACCTCACCGTCATGTGCTCTGAAACCTGAAACCATCATGCCCTCTGAAACCGTTCCCCCAACTTCACCGTCATGCGCTCTGAAACCCGTTCCCCAACCTCACCGTCATGTGCTCTGAAACCGTTCCCCCAACTTCACCGTCATGCTCTCTGAAACCGTTCCCCCAACTTCACCGTCATGCTCTCTGAAACCGTTACCCCAACCTCACTGTCATGCTCTCTGAAACCGTTCCCCCAACAATCAATAGAACTGGATCTCCCAAGGGACCACTAGCTAGAATCAATAAATTAAAAGGTAGAATTAGTTTGCCTGGAGAAAGAACAGGTGTGAGAGGAAACTACTCTCTTTGGCACACACTTCCTGCACTCAAAGGCCTTTGCACCTGTCATCTGGCATGTTGTCTCTGTATTGTGAGTGATAAGATCTAGGTCCTCTGGCTTTAGATGGTTCAATTGAATGATGGTGAATTATAGCGTGACACGTTTCTATTCTTGATGTCAGGGCTTGCATGCCATGTACATACATTATGTACAGTGCTACATAATCTGACATTCAGATTTGGTATTCACAGGGGAGCTTTTAAGTAGTATTGCATTTAAGTGGAATCAATGGTAATTTGTTTTGATTAGGAGACATGATACAAAAGAAAGTTAATGTCTTTCACCCCGAAGGTGTATTTTTATTGCTGTTTACATTGTACATCTCACAGCTGATATGAAATGAAAGGAAACATGAAAAGTGTTGACAGAAAGCTGTGTGCCGGCCAAAGTGTGAATGCAGTCTGTCTGTTTTGGCCCAACATGTGTGTGTGTGTGTGTGTGTGTGTGTGTGTGTGTGTGTGTGTGTGTGTGTGTGTGTGTGTGTGTGTGTGTGTGTGTGTGTGTGTGTGTGTGTGTGTGTGTGTGTGTGTGTGTGTGTGTGTGTGTGTGTGTGTGTGTGTGTGTGTGTACTGTTCTAGGCTTGGCTTGGCTGGGGTATCCACTCTCTACCAACACCTCCCACACTCCTACTCAGTCCAAAAGAATAGTGCTGCTGGATCACAATCCAAGAGGGATCCCCATAGGCCTAGGAAAGAGAGTCCACACCTCGTGTTCCAAGTTTAGCCACTAGCGTCCTAGAAGTGTTATTTTCCCATCCTGCACTAATTAGAAGCACAAGCATCCCAGCTGTGGAGTTTTAATTATCGGCCCAACATGACCATTTCTCACCATTTATGTTGTATTATATAGGCATTCATTGATTAGAAACATGTTTCATCCACTACCATCCATCTTAGATCCATCTCAATCGTAACGGGTCACATGATGATTTTGTGGACCCACACGACATTGTCGTGAATTGAGGACCGCTCAGCCTATTCCTGTCCTTGTCTTTTCTCGTGTCCTGATCGAAACAAAGATCTCGTTTACACTGACATGTCAACATCTCTCTCTGATCAGGATCGATGTTAGCAACTCTAAGCTTTGTCTAATCTATGATTAGTGCCTGGGGTGAAAAGGACACGCTGGCCATTGACTGCCAAAACGACCTATGAAGAGCGATGTTTAGTCTGAAGTATGGTACTGTATATGTTCTCACCACCTTTACAGATGGTTGGTCCCCTTTGAAGTAACCTGTCATATGATCAACAAATGTAACTTAGTTGATATGAACTACCAACCTTTGCTGGGATCATAGAGAATCACCTCCAAGTGTTATTGAGAATTACTAGTATTTTGTCTTCAGAGCTCTGTAATGGAAGCATTATAAGATTATAGGATTAATGTAATTTTTAAGCGGTGACTTCCTAATTGTATTGTTCTCTACATGTGCGCTTTGTTGGAGCAGACAAAGCATACGTCACACACGCTTAGTAATAGTTTCCGGCCCACAAAACAATCATTTGTTTTTCACTTTCTATTTCTAATTTCATCCATGACCTGCTGTGGACTGTCAGCTATAAAATTAAAATGTTAAACCTTCATGTTGCTCTTAATTGTGCTGCATTTGGCTGCCTTTTAGAACATGTGTGTTAGTTTGGCAGACACCTCCTCAGTGCCCGTTGTAAATCCTCATTCTATGAAGTTTCCTAGTGTTGTGTTACTTTACTATTGAATTGAGATGTAGAGAATGATGCATCGTAGGCAGCAGTAATCTAATCTTAGGCAGAGGCGCTCCAGAGGGTGGGGGATCTCACCGTGTGATTGGAGCATTTATCTCAATAAAGTGGCAGGTACATTATCAAATCTCTGGCCCTGGAGCTACAGTCACACACACGTGTGCAGCCAATCAGACGGGAACACGGCACATGCAGACTCGCCCACTTGTGCATGTACCCACACGTCCACACACATGCACACACGTGCACACATACAACACAAACACACTGTACTGGCACACACATTCATGCCAAGAGCACTTTTAACCCCAAAATTGATACGAAATTGACAAACAACAATAGCAGACACAAATAGTGAAGTGTTGGTCACATAAAGCATTAGTGTAACATTAGACAGATTATATTCTGTATATGCATGTATGGACTGTTTATGCCCCCAGGTTTTATAGCAATAACAGCGACAGTATGATTTTCCCTGCTAAAGGAGAAACATAAACAAGATACCCCGCCTCTTTTCATGGTATCCGTGCAGGCTTCCTAGCAACACATGCAACTGTTTCCACAACCCAGCTCACTTCCTGTAAAGTGCAACTCTTCCTCGCAGACTAATGGCTGGCTTTTTTTTAAGGGCAGATTATAGTCAATGAAACCCCTCTCTCACCCCTCATCCTCTACCACACCAAGGAAGTCTTCTGTGGAAGTGCCTCTTTAGATTGGAGTCAACAATGTGCTCCTAACTGGCTTCATATTAATATTTAACTGCAGTGCCAAGCACCAAGGGGCACATTCTCTCTCTGTCATTTGTCTCATCCTTACTCTTTTTTTTTCAATATGGTGGATTTTTTTCGCTTGAAATGCAGTTTTGTCGGCATAATTTCAGGGGGCTTTGTTTTTGTATTGCAGTGGCTTTCAAATGTTTTACATGGATTAGTATATCTAACTTAAACCTGTGACGATGTTATTTCATTATTTTCTGGATTATATTTCACATTTCAGTGGTTTACATTTTGTGTTTTGGTATAAATAAAGATGACGTTAGTCCATACTTTTTTCCCGTTTTTTTTTTTACAACTCGTTTAATCTCGTAAAGTGATCAGCATGTAGGCTACATTGCAGCACGTGGGATTATTTGTATCCCAGTTCAATAAGCGCTTGTGTTGATGGAAGCCCAAAAATATACATCAGAATCCATTCCATTCTATTGCTTTGCTGAATGGAAGTCTATTCCGCTGTGAAATGTCTTTATTATGTCCTCCCGCCATTTATCCTTTCTATAACTACTGTTTAAGAAAAACACTGCAGTCTGCTCCCAGATGAAGAGACAGAATCAGTTAGAATTTGTGGAAGTAATCGATCAAAATGTCCAACCTCTGAACTTCAAATGTCAACATGCCAATTTTATGAATGGTAGATTGTTGAGTTGGTCCAATTACTGTGTCAGACCACCTTACAATAGATATCATACGCGTGTTATCTGAAAACAGCTTTCTTCCTTTCATTGAAACATGATTCAGTGGCTTGTGACTAATTGCGGTAGGATTTACTGTTAGTTATCTGGTTTACCTTTCCTGTGTTCTCATAAAGCACGCCTGTCAGAGCTGCATGATGAATATCACCGCAAAGCAGGAGGGACACTCCCATCCCTATCCCATTATTTAAAGGCCACTGACTGCTCCTCCCACAACATCCTGCCTCAAACTGGGGCAAGAGAATGTTTGGGCAACAACATAAACTCCCACAACACACATAAGAGATCCATGTGAAATGATGACGTTTATTGATTGTGTTCTTACTGTTACCGACAGCTTGGACACATTTCCTGACAGATTTCTAAGTGGAGCATGGACCATTGCGTTTTACCTTTTGAAATGTGTCTGCTGTTGAATCCATTGACAGTCGGATTTTGACAGACACACTTGAATGGGCGGTTTGTGCAGAATGCCAAAAATATCTTGTCACTGCAGGAGTGACAAATGAGTCTGTCTCCTACTGCAGTGCAGTATTCCACCTTCGGTTTGTTATTGATCACTGAAATGAATTATTTAATTAGCTGAATCCAATGAGATGACTAGCAGATGGTGACCATGACACTTGTTCATGAAGATGGCATGGCATCAATAATAATAATAATAATGACACGGAGTCCGCACAATTAAATGGAAGAAACTGTTGAACATTGTATGGGTTAAATCGAAAGTCTGCCTCAGAGTTACGTGCGGTGCTGTGTGTTGTGCTTGATGAATCAAAAATCATCAAAGCCCTTCAAACCATGGACGAGTCATTGTGATATTCCAGCTAATGACATTCAGGTCAATTGTGAGAGGAAGAGCTTTAGTCAATGGATTGTAGCTTAGCGAAATATGGCCAAGAGCACAGATCACACTGAACAGAGGGTTGGTAATTATCCATGAATGTTATGCAGCTCAAAGTTTTTCAGCAGACATTAAGTGGAAGCCTCCTTCTCCTCAGACATATTTTTCTCTTTTTCATTATAACCCATGATTTACAATTTGGTGTTGTTTATCAAGAAAAAAGAAGCTCAATGTTCATTTGGAAGTGAAATTAAGTGTCTGACCATACTTTAGTAACTTAAGGACTTATGATGCATTCTCTTCAAATGCAGACTTCTGTACTACCCCTTAGGAATATGTGGAGATTGTCTCTTCATCCTTTTGTCTTTCCATGGTCTCTCTGAAGGGATACATAGTTTGGCCTTGTGGAATGCTCGTCCGATTGTTTTCAAGCTTTTTGGCTAGATTGTTTGTAGGCCTTTTAGCTAACTAATTGCTCTACTGGGTTTAACAGGGGCTCAACTTGGCATGTTCACTATGTTGACGTTCATCTCCGCCAAGGGTTATGTGCAATTGTATTTAAGAGGGCTTTTGTATTCCATTTCACTCTGTGCTGCAACTGAACTTTCCTCGGAGTTGGGTATGGTAGTTTGGGGATACAAGGTCCTCGGCTCGCTTTCATTTTACAGTTCTTTTTTATAGCTTTGGCCATCTGAGATGTGATAGCACTTTATTTTAAGTGGTTTTCCTAAAGCAAACCTAATATGCTCATAATAACACCTGTCCAACCTGGTCCTGACATTCTGTAGAATGACAGACGTTTTGAGTGCTCTATGAGACGCCTAAACCAGATGTAACGACAGGAATCTCTTGGCAATAGGACCACCACTAGTAGCTGTCAGACAGCAAGGACAGCTCAAAATAATCCCTGACCTTGGCAGTAAGTAGTTCCTGTCTTAGAAGGATCAATAACAAGCAAACACAACCAAGTGAACAGCTCTGTGTGACTCCATCCTTAGTGAGGATGACCCTGTGGGAGCCAAAACATGTCTGTTCATTAATGAACACATGGGGACAGAGAGATCCGACTGGCTCTCCAACAGTGGGGATATAACATTTCTTACTCCAGCCTAATCTGCTGCTTAGAGTTGGGAGTATGTACACTTGAGCCTATGGGAAATATGTTAAGGCCCTTGGAAATTATGTAAAAATGTTAACTAGGATCACAAAAGAAAGAAAACTCTCCCCTGAGTTATATATTCAAGCAATAAGGCCCGAGAGGGTGTGGTATATATGGCCAATGTATCACGGCTAAGGGCTGTTCTTTAACACGACGCAAAGCGGAGTGCCTGGATACAGCCCTTAGCTATGGTACATTGGCCATATACCACAAAGCCCCAGAGGTGCCTTATTGCTATTATAAACTGGTTACTAACGCAATTAGAGCAGTAAAAATAGATGCTTAGTCATAACTGTGGTATACGGTCTGATATACCACGGCAAATCATTTTGCTAGGGTTTCATTTACTCAGGCAAACAGAACATAGGGATAAGCCTTGGGAATGCTCCAGATAGTTTAGCCCCTGCCTCTTTAGTGCCGAATACTCCAGACACCCCATTTCATAAGGCTATTAAATGAACCCCAATCTGATCGGTAGCTAACGGATGCACAGACATCCCCTGAATCACAACTATATATGATACATGTGCAGTCTGACAGCAGGGCATTGATCTTGTGTTGATATAGGGGGGAAAAGAACAACCATGTGTGATGTGCCTTGAGGCTTCTGTCGACATGCTGATACGCAGATTGAAGCCAGTTCCTGCCTGCGAGATCAGCAGCTGAGCGATGAGATGAGTCCACTAATAGGCTGTCATCTGAGGCATTTGGGTCTGATAATTGCAGGAAATGTTTCAGCCTGTTTCAGGCAAACGAGGGTTCTTCGTCCTCCACAGGGGGGGGGGGGGGATCGGTTTAGGGGTGCAACGTAGGTAAACACAAGGCACCCTCACCCGGATACCACTCAGCTCGAGGCCATCATCTAACACAATCAATTCAAATCAAATCAAATGACATTTTATTTGACACATACACATGGTTAGCAGATGTTAATGTGAGTGTAGCAAAATGCTTGTGCTTCTAGTTCTGACGGTGCAGTAATATCTAACAAGTAATCGAACAATTCCCCAACAACTACCTAAGACACACAAATCTAAAGAGGTGAATGAGAATATGTACATGTAAGTACATGGATGAACGATGGCCGAGCAGCATAGACAAAGTGCAATAGATGGTATAAAATACAGTATATACATGTGATATGAGTAATGTAAGATATGTAAACATTGTATAAAGTGGCCTTATTTAGAGTGCATTGTATAAAGTGACTAGTGATCCATTTATTAAAGTGGCCAGTGATTGGGTCTCAATGTAGGCAGCAGCCTCTCTGAGTTAGTGATGGCTGTTTAGCAGTCTGATGGCCTTGAGATAATAGCTGTCTCTCGGTCCCAGCTTTGGTGCACCTGTACTGACCTCGCCTTCTGGATGGTAGCAGTGTAAACAGGCAGTGGCTTGGGTTGTTGACGCCCTTGATGATGTTTTTGGCCTTACTGTGACATCGGGTGCTGTAGGTGTCACGGAGGGCAGGTAGTTTGCCACCCTCTGGAGAGTCTTGCGGTTGAGGGCGGTGCAGTTTCCGTACCAGGCTGTGATACAGCCCGACAGGATGCTCTCGATTGAGCTTCTGTAAAAGTTTGTCAGGGTTTTGGGTGACAAGCCAAATTTCTTCGGCCTCCTGAGGTTGAAGAGGTGCCGTTTCTCCTTCTTCACCACACTGTCTGTGTGAGTGGACCATTTCAGTTTGTCTGTGATGTGTACGCTGTAGATGGAAGGGGTTGGTCTGAGGTGAAGCTGTACATTATAGTCTCCTCTTCTTTCTCGGTTGTCCTGTGCTGTCACTAGCCTGCGGATAACAGAGTCAGAGCACAACATTGTCACGGATTAGGTTGAGCTGAATGACTCAATGAACAACACCACTATTAAGCCGCAGCTTTTTTACTGTGATGAGGTTTGGCGTCGGGGTAAAAGTCAGAGAAAGCTCTTGTGTTACGGCTGCAACGGAGACTTAATTCAGAGTAATAATGTGGAGCTGAAAGGAGAGCTATAGTAGAATAGCTGATGTACTAATCTTTTAGTGCATGAATTGTCAATGTGCTATATGCCTCTGTCAGCGGGTATGAAGGCGTGGTCGGGGTTCTCTATGACATTACTGGTAGACATTACTGGTCTCCATCGATCCGTCCACTTGCGCCTGTAGATGATATTTGTATGGTTTGCTTTTTCCAAATGATTCATAAACTACCGCCCCTAAAATAATCCATTTCCCATCAATTGATATACTGTATGGTGTACACTGTATCCACTTTGCCATTTGATGTAAAAACATATATGGTTATTTTAACCCTGTCTGTGTTGTGTTCCCAAGGGCCATGGGGCAGATGTATGGGCAGTGACTGTGGTCCAGGTGGCAGCCAGAGTCGGGCTGTGTGGTGTGCCCACGTGGATGGCTGGACAACCCTTCACACCAACTGTGACCAGTCCCAGCGGCCTTCCAACCAGCAGAACTGCTTCCGTGTGTGCGACTGGCACAAGGACCTTTACGACTGGAAACTGGGTTCCTGGAACCAGTGTGTGTCCGTGTCAACGAGAACCTTTGGGGGCTTGCGGCCATACGTATGCAATGGGGGTGAGGAGGGCATTCAGACTCGGGAGGTGGGCTGCATACTAAAGTCAGACGAGTCTCCCGGAGACGACAACATCTGTGAGTACTTTGAGCCCAAGCCTCGGCTAGAGCAGGCCTGCCTCATCCCCTGCCCTCATGACTGTGTAGTGTCTGAGTTCACCCCCTGGACGTCCTGCTCAAAAACATGTGGAACCGGCCTAAAGAACCGGGTGCGCAGTGTCCTGGTGCCTCCGCTCTTCGGGGGTTCCGCCTGCCCCAACCTGACTGAGTTCCAGACCTGTAAGCCAGGGCCTTGTAAGGGGCCTGAGGGGGTGTACAGCCTCAGGGTGGGGCCCTGGATGCCCTGTTCTCTCCCCATTTCCCGGCCGGTGCGGCAGGCCAAGCGTAGGAAGGGTAAAGGGGAGGCCAGGGAAAGGCCTGGGGTCAAAGACCCTGATACTAGGGAGCTGATCCAGAAGAAACGGACCAGGAACCGGCTCAACAGGCAGGAGAGCCCCTTCTGGGACATCCAGCTGGGATACCAGAGTCGCACGGTGTCCTGTGCACACAGGAACGGGAGCACGGTGGGACTCAGGTAAGTGGCTCAGCATCAGTATTTCAGGGTCCTTAGTTTGTGCCTGTGTGCTGGTTGTCCTTTAAAATTGTACTTTTAGTCTAAATGGGCAAACCATGATATGTCATTGGTCAAAGGAAACCATGTGTTTTTGTCCTTTCAGAACTGTAATTCATCATAATAAGTTATCTCTTGGCTTGTCCTTAAATAACACGCAATATTAAAATAGGCACAAACCTGCCACATGTCTAAACAGGCCTTTGCAAGGGGTTGTTTTTATCTTCTTCAGAACTGTAAGCACAGTATTATTGTTTTGAGGTGATGTACTGTACTGATGTACAGTGGATGACAGGTAAGGGAATGGTTATTTGTCTCTGCTTTGCTGTCAAAGCAATGGAGCACTCCCACTTTCTGATGTCTACTTTCAACGGTGGAGATGACAACTCTATATTCACTGGTGCTCATTCCGTGACAGGGATTGAATCTTAGCCAGCACTTTGTAAAGCACTTTGAAAAGTCTTCTGTGATCTTCGACTGTAAAAGAGCAGGGTGAGTTGCACCAAGCACCTCATTGTATTGGTATTGTTACGTGTGCAGGTGAGGAAAGATAAAAGCATTTCAAATCAAAAAGCTTGATTATTAAGAGTAATTTCAGTTCAACTTTAAAAAAGTAGAGTCATTTATTTTTAAATGCTGTTGACCAAATACTTTTAATGAAAATCTGTCACATTAGGAGTATGGTTCAGGCTATCAATGACTCAGGTTCTTCACATACTATATCTTATATATGATATACAGTAGACAAGACAGCATGTGTGCCCTTTCTTGCCTTGAAGCTCTTTCTTTTGTGTTGAATGATGTCTTTGTTTTATGCTGAGTGACAATAACTTCAAATGTCAGCACAGTACAGTACCTCTCATCTTAGAATCCATGAGGTCTTTCATCTCTAGCAAGGAGAACTACAGTCTCCGTTATATAGCCTTACATCCACATTATGTATGTGTCCCATGCTTCAGATTTGATCATTTATGTACTAAATATATTCATTAATGCGCCGTTGGGGCCAATTTCTCAGCAGTGGCTGGGATCAAATATTTCAAAAGAACCGTGAAAACAAATCTTACGCCATTGGGAATGTAAATATTAATCTTTGACTTGTTTATTTCTGGTTCTGAAATATTTATTGTTGTTTTTGCCACTCCAGAAAAGTGGAACAAACTTCCCAGCAAACCAACATTGTTTCTGTGAAAGTTCCCAGAACATTTGTTAGGTTGCGGCAATGTTCTCATAGCACAAACACTGTCCAGTTGCGATGATGATTATACAATATTTGTATAAAACACTTGCCTGATGTTGCAATACCATTCCCAGAACGTTGCCCTCATATTTTGTTGCAGCGGTTTGTTATAAAAACTTTACTGGCACATTGTGTTATTACATTATTTGGAAACCTAATGAGAACATTTTGGGGGAACGTTCTGTGATGGTTGTTACAGATGTTATGCACAACATTTTCGTGAATGTTAAGAGAACATTCCAAGGATATTTCCTTTAAAACATTTTTTGAATAGAATAAAAATGTTCTTATCAAAAATGCATGTTTTTGGGATGTTATAATGTTAGATGAAACCCTAAATAGAACTTAATGAGAATCTTAGCTAATGTTCTGGGAATGTTCTCTCTGAAGCGATACCCAGTGAATAATATAATAATAATAATAATAATATATGCCATTTAGCTGACGCTTTTATCCAAAGCGACTTACAGTCATGTGTGCATACATTCTACGTATGGGTGGTCCCGGGGATTGAACCCACTACCCTGGCGTTACAAGCGCCATGCTCTACCAACTGAGCCACAGAAGGACCACATCTAGGCAGTGGTCCTCCGAACATCTTGCTGACTTCATTTCCCATGTTGTTTGATGTACCACGTGTCATCATTGGGCCACAGCTTAATCTGGAATCATTAGACTTTGTTTTAGCCTGGTTGTAGAATAGTGGCTGGCTTTACATGTAATCATATGAAAACAGAATGCATGTGTAGGCTATTTACTGTAGAGTTCCAGTTTACATGTTGGCCTCTGAAGTTTCCATTTACCACCAGAAGCACTTCTAGAAAGTATCACTTTACATCTTTTAGCTTATGCTTATGTTTCTCTTCAACTGGCCACACGGGCCTTCCAACCATTCCACTCACATCAAGGCGCTAAAAAAGATTGTTAAAAGTTTCCGCCCAGGGTTTCACATTCCCTGACCCACATAGTACAGCCGGTTTTGTAGGCTTCAATTGTACAACATGTTTCTTAGCCAAAGCCTCGTGTAAAATGAGCATGTTTGTGTTCAATGTGGATATTCTTCAGAAACCAAACTCTGTTTTGCGGAATTTCATGGCATTTCTTGTTGTTTTGTCATATAACCGTTATTGGTTTTAAAGTGAGAGGTTTGAGTGTTTTTGAAATATTATTACTCTCTTATTTCAAGTGAAATTGTTTGTCCCCGATCTGTCTGACTGACAGAGATTTTTTTAAAAGTATGACTACTTTAAAGACTTTTAACTCCCTACAACAATGCAGAATGTAATAAAAAATACTTAAAGAGATCGAGATGCCGTGAAAAGGGTCAATGGACGCTTTAAGGCTTTTTAAGCACGTGTGAAGTTTCATCTGAGTCAGGAAGCGAGCCATTATCCTCGCTGTGTCACAGAACCTGGGTTTTAATTCCTGAATGTTGTTCACTGAGAAAGAAACACCATCGTGCCTTGCTGGCAGCACAACGGAGCTTCGTCGTGACGTCACACCTGCAGGTGTGACGTCATCAACGAATTCAAAAAGGAATCTTCATCTGTGGAGACAGAGGGGTTAAAAACACAAGTCAGGCTCTTTTTCAAGCGTTTTTCAAACCGGTTTCACTCGTTTCTAGCAGATGTGTGAGAAGCTAGAGGTGAAGTGTGGCATCGGCGTCGCCTAAATGAGAGGTTTCTAAATGAAGCCGAGCTGTAATTAGCAGTAAAAGCTCGTCAGCCGCAGCGCCTCAGGGAAAGGCAATGCACGCAACAGAGCAAGGAACAGAAAATGGTCGGCATTAATTGCTAATCATTTGAAGGAGCTTAAAGAGGCAGCGTTTATTCATTAGCTCTAATTGCAAGTTGAATGATTAACAGAGTGATTGCTTTTGGTGATTGATCAGTTGTGGTTACTACTCTGATGCTTTTGAGGCACTACCCTTCAGAATTGATGTAGATATGAACCTAGTATAAGTAACTTTAAGTATTGTATTGTATTACATGTACAAAACCCCTCTTCTCATGGTCCTTTGAGCCGGATTTGAACCAGCAACCATTTCACTACCTAAATGTGGGGGCTGTTGTACAAAGCCTTTCCATCTTTTTTTTCTGCATTGTTTATTGTTTATTAAGTTGTGATGATTCTGAATGAAGGGTTGAGTACTATGGTTCAATGCCAGTCAGTTCCCTAAGGACTCTTGAATACAGCTTATTACAACATGCTTAGTATAATGTACTTTCTACTATAGTACAAGTATTAGTACATTATAGTATATGATAGTATATTATTATCATGTACTTCCATCCAGCTCATTGATGAATGACCCCTGGCTTCCCATTGTCTTCCGACAGGTGGTGGCGTCACCCAACACAGCCGTCTATATGTCGTAAAACAATGCTTCCTTTGATGAATGACACACTGAAATAGACAGGACGAAAACCAACATTCCACAAATTCAATCAACATACGCCAAATTCTATCTCAAAATGTACCTCAACTGTCTTTGAAACCCACTGACCACTTGTTCTAGGACCACCAACACACACAGGGCTCCCTCAGGACCAGCTTTCACATCCACTGTCGCAAATTACATGCAGCTCGCAGACTGATCTCAGATTACTGACCTTGCCACTCCTCTGCTCTCGCCTCACCTCTGTGTTCCAGTCGGTGTCTGCCCAGGGACCTCCCGCTGACGGTCCAGTCCTGCATCCTTGCTAAGGACTGTAAGCTGAGCGAGTGGGAAGACTGGGTCCCCTGCTCTAAGGCCTGTCTAGACCCAGACCCCAAGTCCCCCCGGGGCCAACGCTCCAGGACCAGACGCGTGCACCAGTTCTCCGTGGGGGAGGGGGAGGACTGCCCACCGCTGGAGGAGACGGAGCCATGTGACCCTCAGGGGGATGGAGTACTGCCCTGCGCCACGTGAGTGTCACTTATTGTCACCAGGATGTGTGGAAGTTATAGTTTTACACTGAATATATGGTAAGAAAGATACGGAACATTTATGGTAGCTTGAATGTGGGTTAAGTCAATGTTTTATTAGAGGAATTTTAAATGACGAAATGTCGTGTCCGAATGTAATGTATTACACAGTAGTACCAGTCTGTCGAAAGATATTACCGTACATAGTTCAGGAACCTGATAGGCCTCCAGGAAGTTTTCAACAAATTGGAACCACTTAGTGCACTAACATCCCAAAGTCTACTGGATTCTCACTGACAGAGGTGATACATTCCTCCTGTTGATTTCCCATTAGCTACTTCACCTAGCTAATTCGCTCTCCTGGGTGGCCCGTAGGAGTTTGTTTGCGTGGGCCTGTGTCTGTGGTGGAGGAGAGAGCATATGGAGAAAGATTGGTGCAAGTGTTTGAGCTTTTGCAAGACACCGACTCCAGTCAAGTGGAGTCTATGACAATATTGTCTCTCCTGTAACCTGCCACGTAAACACACACACAGATCATATCCCGTCTTTACACAACCATTCACATAACACTTGAGCTCTCCTGTTCCGATTCTGTGAAATACTTCAAAACCACACCATCTATAAAACTATCAGTCGTGACATAGCCTTTAAAATGGACTCTTTTCATGACTAAAATGTATCTTTTCATATTACTCATGGGTTACACGGATTGGAAGCAATTAGCCAAACATGGAGCTGATAGCTGTTGAAGTTCTAGTGGAACGATAAGGATTAGTGTAATTCAAGTTTGGCAGCTGCAGCCTCAGATGCAGGTAGAACAGATCAACACACAAGCCACAAATGTGTTTTTATAGCACAGACATGTCAGGGATTTGATTAGCTAAAGAAACATCAGTCAGATTTTAAATGTGTTTTGACAGCATAACCCCCACACACCCATCTCTGTCACCGTCACAGTTACACCTGGAGGACTACAGAGTGGAGCGACTGTAGGGTGGACTCGTTGCTAAGCCAACAGGACCGCCGGCGTAGCAACCAGACCGGCCTGTGTGGGGGAGGGCTCCAGAACCGAGAGGTGTACTGTGTCCAGGCCAACGCCGAACTACTGACCTACCTCAACAACCTTAAAGACGAAGATGGTAATGAGGCGTTTCTATATATAGCACTTTTCCATAACAAAGTCTTTCCTATATATATAAGGGACTGATCAAAATGTATTGGGGGGAGGGGCTGGTCCAAATCAAGGAGTCATAAAAATATATACCGAAAAAATATTTTCACATAACCCTCCCCTTGTACATTAACATAAATGGAACACCCTTCCCCCTCATAGAATTAACTCTAAATCATGTTTACGACCCTGTGTTTATAAACGTTGATATCGACTTCAGCACAGTCACGGGGCCAAAAGGTCAGGGGTTTGCAGACTACCCCAGACGAGCCATATTTATAATTATATAAAATATATGCAAAGAGTTTACCACCAACAGGTTTCTGTGCCAATGCACCACACGATCAAGAAACGAAGCATACCGACTTAGGGCACTTCGATATCATGGTTTGTGTTTTCAACAACACAATAAATAGACTATGTCAATCTTGACAAACATAAAATACTTCCCTCCCTACCTTGTAGTCCTACCCAGTATAGAAGGCTTGACAATCTCTGAATGACATTCAACTTTTTAGTGTTTTGTAACAGATGGCTCTTTCAGTTTGGATTGATTGATTGATTTTATTTGCCAGTAAAAAAACTATATACATATATACACAATGATTTTTTAAAATAAGTCTGGGACTTATTTCCATTGTGGTCCCAACTTTCTACTATTTTCTACATGAATACATATACTTACATTACACAGATACAGACACATTACAAAGATAGAGACGCATTACAGAGATACAGACAAATTACAGAGATAGAGACAAAAAAAATGCTCGACCTCCAGATGAGTATGAGGGGGGAGTTTAAGTCCAATTCTTACCAGCTTGTTTGGCGGGTAGAGCATTCTTAAGATAATTAGGGCTGCTGGTGAACCATGATGTGCAGGCATAATCAAAGCCACCCGGGATTAGCGCACTAGCTTGGTTTCCATCCAATTGGCGACAGATCTTCCAAAATCTTCATAAAAACAATATGCCATTTCAGAGTTTTCTTTAGGAAACAACATGCCATTTCAGACTTTTCTTTAGGAAACAACATGCCATTTCAGAGTTTTCTTTAGGAAACAACCTGACAGGGAAGACGTTGATTTACCGGACATTGAAGACATCGACCAGGTTTCCATATACATTCAGATCCGACCTGGCTCCTCCAGCTCCATCCATAAACGAGGGATATTGTCCAAATGAGCCACGCTTACGTGTCCTTAACCCCTCTGCGCACGGAACCCGCTAGCGGGCTGAAATTCCACAACATACGGTGATCGCTACATAAATAGTCATATTAAACATTCATGAAAATACAAGTGTCTCACATGTATCGAAAGCCTAGAATCTTGCTAATCCAACTGCGTTGTCAGATTTAAAAAAGGATTTACTGCGAAAGAATACGATGCGATTATCCGAGCGTAGAGCCCCATAAAAAACAACAATTTTAACCAGCACAGGCGTAACATGTTCACAAACTGCATTAAAATAAATTGTTACCTTTGACGATCTTCGTCTGTTTGCAATTCCAATGCTCATTGTTACACAATGAATGATTTTTTGTTTGATAAAATCCGTTTTTATAACCTAACACGAAACATTTTGTGAACCGCTTGTGTCGTGAATTCCGTCTCATTCCATTTTCGACGACGCATTCCAGGTAAATAACCCACACAGAACGTGACTTTTCCAGTCATGTTTGGTTTCACTGCAATCAACTGGTTTGTTTGTAACACAATCAAACCTGATGGACCATTTCGCGGGACGTATTGACTGAAAGAAACCGATTTGAAGATAACAAGTCATGACATCATTGTGCACCAATGATTTGCCCGCTGTTTCGTTGATTGACTATCTTTTAACCCAATGACCACTGATCGTCTTGAAATCTAGCTGGGTAGATAGCCAATGTTGTCTTGGTAAGCAACTCTAGTGTATATTTGGCCTTGTGTTTTAAGTAGTTGTCCAGCTGATAGATGACTTTGTCTCCCAGCAGACTGAACTAAGTTTTCCTGTAGGAGTTTTTGTTTATTTTTAGCCCCCCAAAAACTCCCTAGTCTTTGCCAATGCCAAGTATACCCATAACATGATGCACCCATCACCATACTTGAAAATATGAAGAGTGGTACTCGGTGATTTGTTGTGTTGGATTTGACCCAAACATAACACTTTGTATTCAGGACAATAAGTTATTACTTTAGTGCCTTATTGGAAACCGGATGCATGTTTATTGGAATTATTTTATTTTGTACAGGCGTCCTTCTTTTCACTCTCATTTATGTTAGTAGTTTGGAGTAACTACAATGTTGTTGATCCCTCGTCAGTTATTTCCTATCACAGCTATTAAACTCTTTAACTGTTTTAAAATCCCCATTGGCCTCATGGTGAAATCCCTAAGTGGTTTCCTTCCTCGCCGGCAACTGAGTTTGGAAGGGTGCCTGTATCTTTGTAGAGACTGGGTGTATTGATTTATCATCCAAAGTGTAATTAATAACTGCACCATGATCACACTCAATGTCTACTTTTTTTTTACCCATCTACCAATAGGTGCCCTTCTTTGTGAAATATTGAAAAACCTCCCTTGTCTTTGTGGTTGAAATTCACTGCTCAACTGAGGGACCTTACAGCTATTTGTATGTATGGAGAACAGAAATGAGACAGTCATTCAAAAATCATGTTAAGCACTACTATTGCAGTCCATGCGTTTTATTATGTGACTTTGTTAAGCAAACTTTTACTCCTGAACTTATTTAGGCTTGCCATAACAAAAGGGCTGGAGACTTATTACCTCAAGACATTTCAGCTTTTAATTTTGAATTAATATATTAATATATTTTTATTTCTAAAAAACGTAATTCCACTTTGACATTATGGGGTATTGTGTGTGGATCAGTGACACAACATCTCAAATGAATCAATATTAAATTCAGGCTGTCACACAACAAAATCTGGAAAAAGTCAAGGGGTGTGAATATTTTCTGAGTAAATGCTTGCCTGTACTCGGTGTCACTAACTGTCGTATGTCTTTACGTCACTACCGCAATTTGGGCTTCTTTGCATTGACAATAGTCTCTCTCTCTCTCTATCTAACCATAGATACTGAAACCACATAATTTCCTCCCGCATGTTGAAACACACGTTGCTTTGGTACGCAGTTAAAGATTGACTGACATTAAAGGAGA
Source organism: Oncorhynchus keta (assembly GCF_023373465.1). Lineage (NCBI taxonomy): Eukaryota > Metazoa > Chordata > Actinopteri > Salmoniformes > Salmonidae > Oncorhynchus > Oncorhynchus keta. The sequence continues at coordinate 60,704,220 of NC_068454.1, forward strand.
ATGTACTAATGATTTTTGTTGAAATGTATGTGCATGTTTGTGTTCCCACGTGTGTTTGTGTGCGTGTGCATGCGTGTGCGTGGGAGTTAGAAGGGAGAGTGTTCTTATCTTCCTGGCGCAGGATTCCTCTTCCTCCCCATCAGGGGGGTAATCTCCCCAGCTGGTACATAGATAGAGGCAGACACAGGCAGACAGTGCCTCAGTGAAGTCTGCAGCAACCAACACTGCATGCATAAACTAAATCACCACGCTCCTAGAAGAACACATCTTTAACAACGGGTCCAGGATCACCTTAACCTACCTAAATCCAAACCTTAACCATTCTAGAGGGGAAAATCCAAAACTGACTGCTGATCAGGTTCTAGGGGTAACTGGATTGATCTTATTAGAGCACCTTCAATATACATTTTTAAAGATCGACAAGTGTATCCCTGCAGCGCTTCCCATCCTTATTCTTTCTACAAGTCTCATTCTCATATTGGAAAACCGCTAGACTCCTGTAACAGCACTTAACGTATGCCTTAACATCCAAAACCCTCTCCCTTTCCAGTGATGGTGTTGCTAATAGTTGTATCTCCCTGTGCCTGCAGAGGGTCAGACCTCAAACCAGCAGAAGCCTAGTGTTCCCCCTCTTCTATCCATCAGCTTTGAAGTTACAGGTAGGTGCTTTAGACCAATCCGAACCTCCCCTCTCTGCCTTGTAGGTGCATTAGACCAATCCGAACCTCCCCTCTCTGCCTTGTAGGTGCTTTAGACCAATCCAAACCTCCCCTCTCTGCCTTGTAGGTGCTTTAGACCAATCCGTACCTCTTCTCTCTGCCTTGTAGGTGCTTTCGACCAATCCGTACTTCTTCTCTCTGCATTCTTCTCCTCCTTGCTATTTCTCTTCTATTTTTTTTTCCTAATAATGTTTCTCAGTTGAAGTATGTATTGTTAGCATGCATTTCTGTTTTGATGGATGATACTATGACAGTGTTTTGATAGGTTGGCCTCTCCGCAAGTGGTGTAGTTTTCTGAAACACCAACATGTGTTTTCAACTAAGTTTGAGAATAAACGGTTTCAAGAAGTGGTACGGAAAATTGGACATTAAAGTATTTGCCTGGCACATCGGGACAAGTTTTAAAGCCTTTGTTGGAATGGTGAAATAACACACGGTTGTTTTTCCAAATGGAATATGCAAAGCATCTGTGAGATGTTTTTTTCCCCCCTGTTTTTCTACTCTGGCACACAACAAGCAACACTCACATTAGTTGCGCGAGGGGACATTTGTTATTGTAGTTTTAATACAATGCAGGAAATACAAGCACATTGTATAAGTCGTGTAATGAAGATGCTGGGTTTTTCTTTATCACAAACACCACTAATCTGTTGGTCGACAATTTCTATTCAGAGTGGATTGATGTACTTAGATTTAAGTCTGCTCTGCACACTAATAATACAAGGATTATCAGGCTTACCAAATGCAGTATTGGACTATTTGTAAGGGAATCATTCCTTTTGCATATCAATTTCAAAGCTGTGCTTGCTTTTCACTGTTCGCTCGGCAGAATTATTTTTCAGCTCTCTTTGACTTGATAAGACTCGAAGCGCTGAATGTATTGTTGGAGCTGTCAAACGTAGGGAGAGAGAAGCGTGAGGACATCTTGATCTTCACTGCTTAGTGAGAAAGTGTGTTTGTGTACAAGTGTAATTGATTGAAAGTGTTGCATCCGCTGATGCAATGTTTGGATCGTAGATTGAGTGTTTGAACGTGTATGTGCACATATACAGGTGTGTGCAGGTGTGTGTGCGTACGTGCATTTGTGCATGTGCATGTGTGTGCGTGCACGTCTGTTCGCGTCCACGTGGGTGCCCACGTGCCTCTGCACATTGCATCTGTGAGTGTGTGTGTTCATATGCTGTGGCAGAGGGGTGTACATTTGACAATATAGCCAATGGTAGTGGATTTTGCCTTGGACAATCTGTTAGGAGATCAAGAGCCTTCGTTGCATCAACCAGAACAAGCAGCACTGTGCTATGTTCCAAAACAGCTTTGATGTGACAGACACACAAAACCACTCGCCAACTTTCCACTCCAACTTTCAAACAAACCCATTTATTCAAGTGCATTTAAGAAACATCCAGAAAATGGTGTCTCGCAGTCGGCTTCACTTATCCTCCTGCCGAGAAAAACAATCTCTCTTTTGTTCCTTTGCGTGAAGTGAAGTTCCTCTGCGGGAATATACGCATCGTGTACACAGCTTCTAAATCTGAAGCGATGCAACAGGGGAATCATGGCAATGGATTATTCTTCATAGAATATGTATGAGAGGAGACACTGCAGCTCTCTCACACCTTCGGTACAGCCTTCATGTGTCTTCAGTGAGAGCGGTGGGCCGTGCTTCATGTTGTTTCAAGTGTTAGATTGCGCTGAAAGGTTAATCAGAGTTCATTTATCACCCTGAAATGCTAACAGTATGCTAACAGTGGGGCGATAAACAAAAGGAAATGACAGCACTTCACAGACCTTGTTTAAAAAAATATATATATATTATTTCACCTTTATTTAACTAGGCAAGTTAGTTAAGAAGAAATTCTTATTTTACAATGACGGCCTGGGAATAGTGGGTTAACTGCCTTGTTCAGGGGCAAAACGATGTATTTTTACCTTGTCAACTCAAAGAACTTGATGTATGTCGTCCCCCCATTTGAGTGACAAAGTTACAGAAGGCACAAATATCATACCCCCAAGACATGCTAACCTCTCACCATTAGCATATTTTTGGGGGGTATGATATGTGTGCCTCCTGTAACTTTATCACTCAAATGGAGGGACGACATACATCAAGTTCTTTCATTTTTAAACAGACTATACTGTAAGTATATTTGTATGCCTGTCCCTTATTTCCATGCCTCTAGCATCCCGTCCTGTGGACAGCAAGCTGTGTGGGGGTCCCATCCCCAACACGTCCCAGCTGTGTCACATCCCCTGTCCCATCGAGTGTGAAGTGTCCCCATGGGGGGCCTGGGGACCCTGCACCTATGAGAACTGTGCCGTCCAAGAAGGGAAGAAAGGTGTGTGGATAAAGGCTTCGACTGGGACTATCGTATGTCCATCACACTTTATTTGGATTGCCCCATATAAACCATCTACAGATGGTCACACTAGCAACAAACAATTAAATGCTTGCTAAGGTTCGGGTTCGGGTTAGGGTTAGAATAGAGGTTACGTATGAGTTAAGTTTAGGGTTAGGATAATGGTTAAGGTTCGGGTTAGGGTTAGGGTTAGAATAGAGGTTACGTATGAGTTAAGTTTAGGGTTAGGATAATGGTTAAGGTTCGGGTTAGGGTTAGGTTTAGAATAGAGGTTACGTATGAGTTAAGTTTAGGGTTAGGATAATGGTTAAGGTTCGGGTTAGGGTTAGGTTTAGAATAGAGGTTACGTATGAGTTAAGTTTAGGGTTAGGATAATGGTTAAGGTTCGGGTTAGGGTTAGGTTTAGAATAAGTTTAGGTTTACGTAGGGCTTAGGGAGTTTTAGAGTTTAAGTTTAGGGTTAGGATAATGGTTAAGGTTCGGGTTAGGGTTAGGTTTAGAATAGAGGTTACGTAAGAGTTAAGTTTAGGGTTAGGATAATGGTTAAGGTTAGGGCTTAGGGTTAGACTTAGGGGATAGTTAGTTGAAATGCTGTTGACAGTTTTTGAACATCTACTGAACACCTATAAACCATTTATAAACATGGCACTGTTTCAGAAGGTTATACAGTAATTATCAGTGAATATATAGTAGTTGGTGTTATTGTAGCCATTGTGAAGTCCTCTTAAACAAACATATTCTGGCATAAATTTAGTATCTAACATCTGTGGGTGGTTCAACACGCTGGCGCTTCGCAATTAAATCCTCTCATTGTATCAATTTATGGTCAATTAGATCACATTATGTGTTAAAAGTGCCAACAATTAACTAGGCAATTACTTGCTTGCACTTGTACACTAATCCCAGTCTTATCATAGTAACATATCCTATTATTCCATTTCGAGAGAGCTGTTGAAGAGATCAATTCCCATGGAAGACAATGAGGCATATTATGCATTTTTTATAGTTTTTATATATTTTTTCCACGTGGTTTTATGTATTTTTCATTATACATTTTTCATATTAATTTGAATGATGTGTCTTTTTCCCTTCGGCAGGTTTTAAACTGAGGAAACGGGAGATCAGCAATGAGCCAACGGGTGGACCAGGGAACTGTCCTCACCTGGTGGAGGCTGTCCCATGTGACGAACCCAGCTGCTGGGCCTGGCGCCTCGTCAGATTGGATGAGTGTATCCCCGACGGGGAGCTGCCGTGTGGCCCCGGGACACAGATACCTCAGGTTCAGTGTGTCAACAGCACCGGTGAGGAAAATCGGAGATAACTAATTATCGGCTAAAGATTATTTCAATTGTTTTTTTCCTTCATTAATTCCGTTAAACTCAGTCTTCGTGATCGTTGCTGTGTGATTGTAGATAAAGCACTGTGATTGCAGGCTATAGGTTTATTGATTTGGTTAATGCACATTATAGAGTCCTTTATTTTTCGTGGACGTTTGCTTGACTAATTCATGTATATTTTTTATTTTACCTTTATTTAACTAGGCAAGTCAGTTTAGAACAAATTCTTATTTTCAATGACGGCCTAGGAACAGTGGGTTAACTGCCTGTTCAGGGGCAGAATGACAGATTTGTACCTTGTCAGCTCGGGGATTTGAACTTGCAACCTTCCGGTTACTAGTCCAACGCTCTAACCACTAGGCTACTACTGAAATGACGTCGTTGCAACCAGAAAATGGTTGAAATGTTGTCATTAAGAAGTTATTTCAACCAGTATTTCCTGCTCAGCTAGCATAATACAATAAACCTACTATGGTATTCTGACTTAATATTATGCTCAGAATTCGCCACATTGTTAGCTCACATTGTTAGCCCCCCCAAGAGTAGCCCACCACTTCCAGATGAACTATTTACATCTAGTGATGAATAAAGGTGTCCACATGCTTCCCAGCCGAAACAGTTCGGAAAAGTTTGTGCATACAGTGCGTTCGGAAAGTATTCAGACCCCTTGACTTTTTCCACATTTTGTTACGTTACAACCTTGTTCTCAAATTGATCGAATAAAAAATTGTCCTCATCAATCTACAACAATACCCCATAATGACAAATCGAAGTTAGCAAATTTCTTAAAAATAAAAAACAGAAATAACTTATTTACATAAGTATTCAGACCCTTTGCTATGGGACTCGAATTCGAGCTCAAATGCGTCCTGTTTCCATTGATTAACCTTGAGATGTTTCTACAACTTGATTGGAGTCCACCTGTGGAAAATTCAATTGATTGAAATGATTTGGAAAGGCACACACCTGTCTATATAAAGGTCCCACAGTTGACAGTGCATGTCAGAGCAAAAACCAAGCCATGAGGTCGAAGGAATTGTCCGTAAAGCTCCGAGACAGGATTGTGTCGAGGCACAGATCTGGATCTGGGGAAGGGTACCAAAAGATGTCTGCAGCGTTGAAGATCCCCAAGAACACATTTGCCTCCATCATTCTTAAATGGAAGAAGTTTGGAACCACCAAGACTTTTCCTAGAGCTGGCCACCCAGCCAAACTGAGCAATCGAGAGTTCTAGAGTTCCTCTGTGGAGATGGGAGAAACTTCCAGAAGGACAACCATCTCTGTAGCACCCCAGCAATCAGGCCTTTATGGTAGAGTGGCCAAATGGAAGCTACTCCTCAGTAAAAGGCACATGACACCCCACTTGGAGTTCGCCAAAAAGCTCTTAAAGACACGCAAACCATGAGGAACAAGATTCTCTGCATGATTCAATAACCCATAATGATAACTCTTTGGCCTGAATGCCATGTCTGGAAGAAATCTGGCACCATCCCTACGGTGAAGCATGGTGGTGGGATTTTTCAGTGGTAGTGACTGGGACACTAGTCAGAATCAAGGGAAAGATGAACGAAGGAAAGTTTATTTAACTTAAGAAGAAATTGTTATTTTCAATGACAGCCTAGGAACAGTGGGTTAACTGCCTGTTCAAGGGTAGAATTTGTACCTTGTCAGCTCAGGGGTTTGAACTTGCAACCTTCCGGTACTAGTCCAATGCTCTAACCACTAGGCTACCCTGCAGTCCCAGTAGAGAGATCCTTGATGAAAACCTGCTCCAGAGTGCTCAGGACTTCAGACTGGGGAGACAGTTCACTTCCAAACAGGACAATGACCCTAAGCACACAGCAAAGACAATGCAGGAGTGGCTTCGGGACAAGTCTCTGAATGTCCAGCCAGAGCCCAGACTTGAACCCGATCTAACATATCTGGAGGGACCTGAAAATAGCTGTGCAGCAATGCTCCCCATCCAACCGGATAGAGCTTCTGCAGATCTGCAGAGAAGAATGGGAGAAACTCCCCAAATACAGGTGTGCCAAGCTTGTAGTATCAGACTCAAAAAGACTTGAGGCTGTAATCGCCGCCAAAGGTGCTTCAAAATGTAAATTCTTATGTCGATGTGATATTTAATTTTAAAAATGAATGTACTTTTGCAAATAATTCTAAAAACCTGTTTTCGCTTTATCATTATGGGTTATTGTGTGTAGATTGATGAGTAAAAAAAAATATGGAATACATTTTAGAATAAGGCTGAAACGTAACAAAAATGTGGAAAAAGCCAAAGAGTCTGAATACTTTCCGATTGCACCCTGACGACATTTTATTACATTTTTGTTTATTTTTGACTTCAGTGAGGTTTTTTTTGGCTGTTCGGGCACATTCCATTTTTTCTGGAGGCAAGTTCGGAGCCGAAGTCTACGCCCCCTTCGTCGGTGATTGGTCAACAGAAGAGAGTCTTCAATAAAGGCGACTAATTTTCAAGCACATTTTTTGATTGAGAAACACTGCACCAAACATCTTAGTTAGATGTAAAATTGAGTGGCTAAGATCTCCTTGGCAAAAACGTCAAAATTAATGACAATGATATCTTAGACTAGTTCTGATTATTTAGAGGAAATATATACTGGCTACGGCATCTCAAAATGGACAAACAGTACTATTGACACTTTGCGAGCACACTCATTTAGTTTGTCTAACCGAATTCAGCTAGGCACCAGCCGAACTGAAACATGCTGATGACTTAAATCAGGGTCTCACCCTCTGGATAAAAAAAATCATATGTTACTCAAGGTGACCTCTCTATCAACCCTCTAACATATGGCTTTACTGTAACTGAGTGAAGAGCTGGGTACGACTAGAAAGAGAATGGTGGTTAGCCGCCCTGCCATTTATCATGGAGTTCTCTCCAGACGCCCTCCCCCACCTCACATCCCCCTCCCCCTCTCCTTTAACACTTCCCTAGCTCAGCAAAGCCACATATTGCCCTCCCCCTTTTCACTTTTCAGCAGCCAGAGCAATTAAACCCTGCTCGCACTGAATCAAATCAATTCTCTCTGGCCCTGAGTCTCGGGGACTCCCTTAACTTTGCAGCTTCGTGGTTTTACTGCTCCACTTTATTACTGAAAACTGTTTGACTGAAGACAATGGCAGTCGGTGCAGAGAGATGCTGTCTGGGTTTTTCAGACGATTTCAGAATGTGTGTGTGATCGACAAAGATGCTATGTTATCGATCCCAGGTATAGTCGCCATTCCTAGTTTGAGCGTTATGAACGAGATGTGGAGAGATATCGAAGAGACACACCGAGAAAGATACAGGCACTGTAATGGATTGAGTCCAAATCACACTCCTACGGTACTCCTTTGACAATGACCTCTTTATCATCCTCCAAATTCGGAAAAACTGAAACATCCAACGTTACATTGTCATCTCACCTCACCCAGGACACATACTGTACATGTCCATCCACTAGTGGAATTCAGGGTTATTGCCAGGTCAGGTGATGTCTTCCTAGTAGCTTTGTGAGAGGCACAACCTCTTTGTGTTGTTCTAATTATCTTGACTGGCGTTGACTGATTCCCCCTGTCTCCACTGATATTTGTTGTGTTATGATTTTGTGCTACTTTTTGCCCAGAGACTTTGGGCTCAATGTCTGTCTGCCGTACTGAGGTGGAATTTTATGAAACTGCCACACCAACAACAAACAGCCACACCGCAGACAAAAGTCTATACAAATGTCATTGAAACTCCACTGTCGATACTGAGCGTATCTGATCGACACTGTTATTAACAGTTCTGACTCATTTAAAAGGAACTGTTTTTCTCAGTTCACTAAGCCTGGAGTTTTTCTAATAAAGGGTGTTCTGTTCGTTCATGTTTTCGCCACCGTGAGAGCCGCTGAGTTTCCTTGTCACTTCGCATTTCCACACCGTCTCGGGTTCAGTCACAATTGGTTCCCCGAATGCTCCTCAAAGTGACATCTTAATGTAAAGGCGGGCCGATCGGAGGGTTTGAAGCTCAACTCATCCTCAGCCTGAAATTGCAAAAACCAACCGTCGGAAGATCCACATTTACTCTGCCGAGCCATTGTGTTGCTCGTTTTGGTTTTCGAAGTGTCTTGAATTCAGTTCCTTCCAACATGGTAGCCCTTTCCTAATATTTTTCATCATTTCATAATTAATAAACATAACAGAAAATCCGGTGTATCTATGTCAAACGGTTTTGTTATAGTTCAGTCTTCAGCGATGTATATGAAGTGTAATATTGGGATGCAAACTCAAAATCTTATACATTTCGACTCTATATCTGACACGGTACAGGTGGCTTTACGCTCATAACCATCTGTGTGAGGAATATACTTTTGTTTCAAATTAGATGTGTTTGTGTGACCCTGATTTAGCCCACTACAGTAAAATGTTAACCTGTTAAAAGCACATACCGAATATGTGCCTTAATAGTATAACCCACTGAAGTGGTCATGAATCATAAATATGTAAGTGAAAAATGTTTAAGTCCCATGTGAGTTTGTACTTACTATGTCCAAAGCTAATTCCGTATTCAGATCGAGTTGCGTTGAGAATAGCGACGTCATTATTAATATGTTGTACAGATTATCCTCGATAACCTTAACCCAACACGTTATTAAACAGTTACCAAACATTTGACCCAGCTGTGATGTCAGAAGGAAGACAACAGATCAAGTTGAACGTCTGTGTTAATTAATTGTATGGGTTGAAATTGATTAGCATTCAATGACACTAAGGAAACATTATATAAACAACCCCACCAATGGACCAGAAAATTGTAGTGTGGTTTATCATATTGTAGACATCATAATGGAGGGTGGCAGTTAGCCTCGTGGTTTGAATCCCGAGCCGACCAGGTGAAGAAATCTGCCAATGTGCCTTGAGCAACCCTAATTGCTCCTGTAAATTGCTCTGGATAAGAGTCTGATAAGTGATATAAAGTGTAGTACAATGACAGATTCTGTTTTTGTTTGAGATTCTTTTCTGTATTGAAAAAGTATATAACAGTTCCATCAATTATTGTTTTTCTATTGTTTCACCCAGGTGACATGGTGGACAAGGAGCTGTGTGGGGGAGCCCCTGCCCCTGAGCCCATCGCCTGTGATGTGCCTTGCCCGAAGGATTGTGTCCTCAGCGACTGGACCTCCTGGTCCTCCTGCTCCCAAACCTGTTCCAGCAAAACCATCGAGGGAAAGCAGCTGAGGACCCGCTCCGTACTGGCCTACAACGCTGGCGAAGGTGACTATGAGACTATGTACTGTAGATGGTGTGCCGTTCTGTACGGTCTGTATTGTATATCTACTGTCGTGTTCATTTACCATGTTAAAGGGGTCTTTCTCTTTGTATAGCTTTCAAGTTACACTGTCCTTTAAAGTGTCTGTCCCTCTGTCTGCTACTGTCTTTTACTGTCCCTCTGTCTGTAACTGTCTGTTACTGTATGTTACTGTCTGCCTGTCCCTCTGTCTGTTACTGTATGTTACTGTCTGTTACTGTCTGTCTGTCCCTCTGTCTGTTACTATATGTTACTGTCTGTTACTGTCTGCCTGTCCCTCTGTCTGTTACTGTATGTTACTGTCTGCCTGTCCCTCTGTCTGTTACTGTATGTTACTGTCTGTTACTGTCTGTCTGTCCCTCTGTCTGTTTCTATATGTTACTGTCTGTTACTGTCTGTCTGCCCCTCTGTCTGTTTCTATATGTTACTGTCTGTTACTGTCTGCCTGTCCCTCTGTCTGTTACTGTATGTTACTGTCTGTTACTGTCTGTCTGTCCCTCTGTCTGTTTCTATATGTTACTGTCTGTTACTGTCTGCCTGTCCCTCTGTCTGTTACTATATGTTACTGTCTGTTACTGTCTGCCTGTCCCTCTGTCTGTTACTGTATGTTACTGTCTGTTACTGTCTGTCTGTCCCTCTGTCTGTTTCTATATGTTACTGTCTGTTACTGTCTGCCTGTCCCTCTGTCTGTTACTATATGTTACTGTCTGTTACTGTCTGCCTGTCCCTCTGTCTGTTACTGTATGTTACTGTCTGTTACTGTCTGTCTGTCCCTCTGTCTGTTTCTATATGTTACTGTCTGTTACTGTCTGTCTGTACCTCTGTCTGTCACTGTATGTTACTGTCTGTTACTGTCTGTCCCTCTGTCTGTAACTGTATGTTACTGCCTGTCTTTTACTGTCCCTCTATGTTACTGTCTGTTACTGCCTGTCTGTCTGTCCCTCTGTCTGTTACTGTTTGTTAATGTCTGTCTGTCTGTCTGTCTGTCTGTCTGTCTGTCTGTCTGTCTGTCTGTCTGTCTGTCTGTCTGTCTGTCTGTCTGTTACTGTCACTGTCACTGTCACTGTCTCTCTATCACACTGTCTGTTGCTGTCTGTCTGTCTGTTACTGTCACTGTCTCTATCACACTGTCTGTTACTGTCTGTCTGTCCCTTTATCTGTTACTGTCTGTTTGTCTGTCTGTCTGTCTGTCTGTCTGTCTGTCTGTCTGTCTGTCTGTCTGTCTGTCTGTCTGTCTGTCTGTCTGTCTGTCTGTCTGTACAGTCACTATGATTTTTTGTTTTCATTGAAACATTTGGCTAAAAGTTGATCTGGATGTTGTTAACCTCCCCACAGTAACTGCAATGGTAGTGGCATGGATCACAGTGATGGAGGGTAACACTTGTGATTGAAACTAGCTGTTCGCTACATTTAACCTTAGCGATATGTTGGCAAATTACAAAATAATTGGATTTCTGTCCATGTTTATAGGCTTTACTGTAGTTATACCTTGACAACCTTTGGGCACCATAGGTTTGATTTAAAATCCTAGTAGCAATAGATGTAGTGAAAGAAGTAGTTGCTTTTGGTTTTGTTGTTGTACAGTAAGTAAGTATAACTCATTCTTCAAATGTATTTACACGTTCTTATATCTTGATGTGAGAATTTTAACATTCTATATCGATGTTTTCCAAAGGACTTTCAAGGGTGCCAAAGATTCCAAAGCTTTCTGGTACATTCTATTTGTATCTTTAAAGTTAGTAATAGTACTAGTAGTAGTGGCAGTGGGAGTAGTAGTAGTAGTATTAGTAGCAGTAATAGTAGTAGTAGCAGTAGTAGGTGATGAGTAGTGGATATTGTTAGCGTAGAGTGTTGGAACAATAAAAAAAGTGCCACAATAAAAAAAGTGCCACCGTTTCAGTAAAATGCTGAGGGGTGGGGCTGGAGAGATGGAACCACTCTAAAATGTATAGACAGAGATATGGATGCAAGGATTGATGATCCATTATATCAAAGGTATGGTTTTAAACCTGTTTTGAGGCTGTACAGTGTTTGTTTACATTGACTTTGTTTACAAACATTAGAGTTAAACAAGCTGATATTTTAGCTTCTGATGGGGTACAACAGTTAAAACTCTTCAGGACCCACTCCTTTTTTACAGTTTCGCCTAAAATCTAACTGACTGTAGCTCAGGACCTGAAGCAAGGATATGCATATTCGTGATACAATTTGAAAGGAAACACTTTGAAGTTTGTGGAAATTTGAAATGAATGTAGGGGAATATAACACATTACATCTGGAAAAGGTAATACAAAGAAACAAACATGCGTTTAAAAAACAAATTGTACCATCATCTTTGAAATGCAAGAGAAAGGCCATAATATATTATTCCAGTCCAGGCACAATTTAGATTTTGGCCACTAGTTGACCGCAGTGTACTGTATGTGCAAAGATTTAGACTGATCCAATGAACCATTGTATTTCTATTCAACATTTTTTCAAGACTGCCCAAATGTGCCTAATTGGTTTAATAATAAATGAAATCAAATCAAACTTTATTTGTCACATGCGCCGAATACAACAAGTGTAGACTTTACCGTGAAAAATGTGATTACTATTATTTGACCATGCTGGTCATTTATGAACATTTGAACATCTTGGCCATGTTCTGTTATAATCTCCACCCGGCACAGCCAGAGAGGACTGGCCACCCCTCATAGCCTGGTTCCTCTGTAGGTTTCTTCCTAGGTTTTGGCCTTTCCATGGAGTTTTTCCTAGCCACCGTGCTTCTACACCTGCATTGCTTGCAGTTTGGGGTTTTAGGCTCGGTTTCTGTACAGCACTTTGATATATCAACTGATGTGAGAAGGGCTATATAAATACATTTAATTTGAAATGCTAACTTACAAGCCCTTAAAACCTCTTACCGGAAACGGGATCCGTGCGCTATCAAAATCGACAACATCTGGTGAAGCTGGAGCGAGCCAAATTCAAATGACAAAATCCTAATAATAAACATTCATGAACATACAAGTGTCCTACATCATTTAAAAATGTACCTTCTTGTTAATCCAGACGCTTTGTCAGATTTCAAAAAGGCTTTACGGCGAAAGCATACCATGCGATTATCTGCGGACAGCGCCCCACACACAAAAGCATAAAAAAAACATTTTGCAAACCAGCAGAGGCATCATAAAAATCAGAAATAGAGATAAAATAAATCACTTACCTTTGAAGATCTTTCTCTGTTTGCAATCCCAAGCGTCCCAGCTATACAAAAAAGTCAGTTTAGTTGGCGCGTTTGATTCAGTAATCCACCCGTTCCACTAGTTCAACATGCAAAGAAAGGAATCCCAGAAGTTACCAATAAACCAATCTTCAGGTACCCTAATATCTAAACAAACTATCAAATTTAAGACGGAGAATAGTGTGTTCAATACCAGAGATAAATAATGAAGTTCGTACCCACATCCACACACGCCACAAGACTACAGTCCAAATGAGAGCCACCTTGAAAAACTACAAATTCTAGCTCATTTTTCAAAAAACAAGCCTGAAACCCTTTCTAAGGACTGTTGACATCTAGTGGAAGCAGGATGGACTTTCCTTGGGTTTTCGCCTGCAATATCAGTTCTGTTATACTCACAAACATTATGTTAACAGTTTTAGAAACTTCAGAGTGTTTTCTATCCAATGCTACCAATATGCATATCCTAGCTTCTGGGCCTGAGTAACAGGCAGTTTACTTTGGGCACGTCATTTATCCGAACTTCCGAACACTGGCCCCCAGCCCTAAGGCCCTTAACCAACAGTGCAGTTCAAAAAGAAGAAGATATTTACCAAGTAGACTAAAATAAAAAGTCATAATAAAAAGTAACACGACAAGAATAACATAACAAGGCTATATACAGGGGGCACCGGTACTGAGTCACTGTGTGGGGTACAGGCTAGTTGAGATATTCTGTACATGTAGGTGGGAGTGAAGTGACTCTGCATAGGTAACAAACAAACAGCGAGTAGCAGTAGTGTACTACAGGGAGGGGGTGGGGGGGTCAATGTAAATTGTCCTTTGACTATTTTATGAATTGTTCAGCAGTCTTATGATTTGGGGTAGATGCTGTTCAGGAGCCTTTTGGTCCTGGACTTGGCGCTCCGGTACCGCTTGCCATGCGGTAGCAGAGAAAACAGTCTTGGGTGACTGGAGTCTCTGACTATTTTATGGGCTTTCCTCTGACACCACCATTATATATGTCCTGGATGGCAGGAAGCTTGGCCCCAGTAATGTACTGGGCCATTCACACTACCCTCTGTAGCACCTTATGATCAGATGCCGAGCAATTGCCATACCAGGCGGTGATGCAACTAGTCAGGATGCTCTCGACGGTGCAGCTGTAGAACCTTTTGAGGATCTGGGGACCCATGCCAAATCTTTTCAATCTCCTGAAGGGGAAAAGGTTATGTCGTGCCCTCTTCACAACTGTCTTTGAGAAAGGGCAGCGTGGAGTGTGATTGAGATAGCGTCACCTGTGGATCTGTTGGGGCGGTATGCGAATTGGAGAGGGTCTAGGGTGTCCAGGGGGATGCTGTTGATGTGAGCCATGACCAGCCTTTCAAAGCACTTCATGGCTACCGACGTGAGTGCCACGGGACGGTAATAATTTAGGCAGGTTACCTTCGCTTCCTTGGGCACAGGGACTATGGTGGTTTGCTTGAAACATGTAGGTATTACAGACTCGGTCAGGGAGAGGTTGAAAAAGACAGTGAAGACACTTGACAGTTGGTCCGTGCATGCTTTGAGTACACATCCTGGTAATCCGTCTGGCCCTGCGGCTTTGTGAATGTTGACCTGTTTAAAGGTTTTGTTCACATCAGCTACCGAGAGCGTTATCACACAGTCATCCAGAACAGCTGGTGCTCTCGTGCATGCTTCAGTGTTGCTTGCCTCGAAGGGAGCGTAAAAGGCATTTAGCTCATCTGGTAGGCTTGCGTCACTGGGCAGTTCGCGTCTGGGTTTCCCTTTGTAGTCTGAAATAGTTTTCAAGCCCTGCATCATCGATGCACTTATTGATGAAGCCGATGACTGAGGTGATATATTCCTCAATGTCATTGGATGAATTCCAGAACATATTCTAGTCTGTGCTGTTCAAGTTCATAACTGTGCACTATCCTCAAACAATAGCATGGTATTCTTTCACTGTAATACCTACTGTATATTGGACAGTTAGATTAACAAGAATTTAAGCTTTCTGCCATATCAGATATGTCAGATATGTCCTGGGAAATGTTCTTGTTACTTACAACCTCATGCTAATAACAATAACCTACGTTAGCTCAACCGTCCCACGGGGGACCCACAAATCCTGTAGAGGATTAACAAAGTTTATTAGTCATTTTTTAAGCTATATTTTTCTAGTCCAAATAAGTCCAAATATGGTTACAAAAACTGCATATTGGGCCTTGAAAGTTTTTCGGATTGGTGTTCTTCCCCACCAATGTGGAAAGGCACCAATGTGGAAAGTCTTCACATCATCATGTATGCTGCTTCAATATTTTTAAAAACATTTTCCTGTTTGAAGAACACCTCTCAAATATAGATATTTTAGCAGTCAAGTGTGCCGTCTGTTAGGTGATCCCAAGCTCCAGTGTCATAAGCCGCATACTAAATGTAACCACGCTAGCTCAGACACCCAATACATTATGGATGTCTTTCCAAGTAAATTTAGTGAATAAGTCAGAAAAGTGATGAAATGCATACCGCAAACATGAATGAACCTATATTCCACGAGCCGCAGCCTTTGCGTAGCATTAAAGCAGCTCAACTTGTCACATTAAGACTGGACTGATTTTGCTTCACCATTCATAAATCATCCACTACAACTCCCTGTAGAATCGACATAGACATTACCTCTTCCCAACCCAAACCACTTTACTAGGTCAGTCTGGGCACCATCTGTGGCTTACTTGTCTGGTTAGTTTACGCTATTGGCAGAACCAGCAAACCGACATGGTTAGTCAGCGATGTAAGCAGGTAGCAGTCAGCAGAATGGAAGGAGGAGGAGGTCTGTTCGTTTGCCATCAGGTTTAGATTAGTCTGTGTTGGCATTCCACATTGACTGGCCTGTAAACAACACCACTGCTGCTCATTATGGAACAGGTTGGCTTTCAT
This sequence comes from Oncorhynchus keta, assembly GCF_023373465.1. Lineage (NCBI taxonomy): Eukaryota > Metazoa > Chordata > Actinopteri > Salmoniformes > Salmonidae > Oncorhynchus > Oncorhynchus keta. Next base: position 60,720,067 of record NC_068454.1, read on the forward strand.
CTCAGGATGTTGCAGGTGTGGAGGACTTACAGTCCCACAATGCCCCTTCATCACTGCCCAAACCTGTAAGTGTCTGCAATTACTCTGAAGCACTAAGGGCTCTGAATCTCACTCTATCGACCCACCTGCCTCCACTGAGCAGAGATGAGAGAGACAGAGAGACACAGAGCGAGAGACCGACAGACAGAAGAGAGAGAGAGAGAGCGCGAGAGAGAGACAGAGAGAGAGAGAGAGAGAGAGAGAGAGAGAGGGAGAGAGAGGTGAGGAAGGGACAGAGTGATGTTGGATGTTTTAAATCCGACAGAGATGGAGAAGTGGGTTGGTAATCAGACTGGCAACCATCAGTAGGAGGAGAGGAATCGTCTGAGCCTCAAAGTGGGCTGGAGGATTAAAATGCATTGTCAATCACCGGGGGAGGTCTTTCATCACAATCATGGACTGTCACTATCAATAATTGGCTGAATCTTTCAGACTTTGCTCTGACAGAATCTGACATTATTTAAGGGCTTCATGTATAAGCCAGAGTCTCCCTGACTGATGACATTGGGACTACCCTGTATATGTGTGTGGTGTGGTAGAGAATTTGAACGTATTGCTTATCATATGTTGCACTGTCATTGTGCACGATGCCGGACCTCTATAAAATAACTCATCAGCTGGCCCTTTCTGTGTGCGTGCGTTTGTTTGTGCGTGCGCGTGTGCATGTGTGCGTGAGCGTTCCTAGGTGGCGGCATGTGCCCCAACAGCAGTTCTCTGCAGGAGGTGCGGAACTGCAACGAGCATGCATGTACAGTGTATCACTGGCAGACTGGACCCTGGGGCCCCTGTTCTGAAGATCCGTCAGCCTCAGCCCTCAACACCACCACTGGCCCCAGGTCTGCTGCTGGCCCAAACACCAACGGGCAGGGCCCCTGCTCCCAGGGCATGCAGACACGCAAGGTCATCTGTGTCCGGGTCAACGTTGGACAGGTGCCGCCCAAGAAGTAAGAACATTTAGGCCCTAGGTGTGTATGCGTGCGTGAGTTTGTGTGTCTGTGTGAGAGAGAGAGAGAGAGAGAGAGAGAGAGAGAGAGAGAGAGAGAGAGAGAGAGAGATAGAAAGTTATTTAGAAAGGTATGACAAGCAGTCATACAGTATGAAGAGTCGCTTTCAAGCCCTATCTCTACTCCACAGGCAAACCCAGATAAATAAATATATATGCCGTCCCAAACAGGCTAATTAACCCTGTTCATTTAGGCCTGTGTAATTTCCCACTGATGATAATGACAGTAATTAAGTGGCTTGGATACTTTAAGGCAATTAAATCACCACAAGATGAGAGCTGCAGGATGTCGATGGTTTGCGATGCAGAACATAACACCGCAGCCTCAAAATGCATCGATAAGTTTACTTTACAGTTAGCCTAAAGTTCTGCTCTTGCATGGGTGCTGATTTGCTTTGCTAGACTTACCTAGTCGCGATGTTATGTTTATTTAACTAATTAACCTGCTGTATGTAAGATCCAGAAATCTTAACCTTGAGTCTACAGTTTACGGATCTTGTTGCTATCCATGGTCCTGAAGTAAAACCTCCCAGTGGTATCTGTCCAAGGTGCTGGGCCATCGTAGGCTTTGCTATAGAGTCCATATCCTTTTAAGGCCACTGTATTTTGCCTTTGTTATGAAATAACTTTCCTGCATGTTTTGCATTCTTTCAAGCCGCTGTTGCTCTTAAAGAGGCTTTGCCCTGTCATGGCGGATTAGGTTAAGACCGCTGAAGCTGGCAAAGCTCCAAAAGTGCTTTCTCTCAGTGCTTTGTCTATACGCCCTTTGTTGTGAAGGGATAGTTCATTCTAAAATCAATATTTGTCAGTCATTGTAAGACTTCAAAAGTGGTCTAATGTCAGGGTGAGTCCATGTCCAATTGGCACCAATCTTTTCCATTCCTTGGAGAGATGGTGTCGACTCATCTCCAAACGAAACCACTAAGGCCAGTCGCTATCTAGCTTAAGTGTAGAGGTGGTTTCACCCTACCTGCACTTGGTGTGCTGCATTGTGACTTGACATGGTCTCTAGTTGTTATTTTTCCACCTGTGTCTTCTCTTCCCACCATTCTACTTGGCAGGTAGGTTTGATTTGCCCTCCCCCAGGAACCTGGCAGAGCAAACAAACACATGCCTGCCTCGCTGGTGTGTATGCAGATGTGCCCCAACTCACTCACAGAGGGCGCAGAGCTGTCTTCACACACCTCGATGCAGTTAACCTCACACAGTGTCACCACACACACTGTCAAAGCCCAATAGAGAAGAGAGTCTCTCAGAGACAAATATGTCACTCCCTCAGGCATACGCTTCTATCAATCTATATGCAGAGTACTGCAGGGGGATTTGGAACTAAAACATCTTGGTTTATTGATTGTGACAATTTGCATGGGGATTGATGTCCGATGTGTTTGTATTATCGCACTGATTCTTACTTGGACAGTCGGAAAAGGAGTTGGGATGAATAATTGTGATAGTGTTTGACAGTCATAGTCAATCACGTGGATGTCTCCTAATGACAACTGCGTTTAGTCACTGTGGATGACAGATGATTGAAAGCTGTCGAGAAACGTACGCAAAGCCGGAGCTGTTTCCCCCCCGAATATTAAACAAATTGTGTTTTATTTGCTGTTGTACTTGTTAATAATGCATTTAATTAGTGCTTATCGTTCTGTGCCAGGCTTTGTGTGCTTTTGTGGTCTCTTAAAACGATGTGGGTTGCAATGTTTCCCCACTCTCTGTTCAACCACACAGTATGCTCATTTTGAAGAATCTCTCTTGCCGAACAGATTATTGAAGCGATAATAGAAAATAGCGGAACAAAAACATTACCCTAGCAAACTCTTCTTAATGATGTGCTGTGGGACAGACTCAGTGTAAACGTCGTGTTTCTTGCCTCACTACAAATCATCACATTTAAAGATCGTTAAGACATGATAACACTAGCGGGGAAAACAAGTCGGCCAAAACCAGAGGATGCTTTAATTGGATAATCTAATGACCAGTCAAAACGTCTGCATACTTCAATCGCTGCGAAGACTGAGTTTTCTGCGGCGTCGGTTTTGTGTTCGGTCGATGAACGTGGCCTGTTTCTTTCATGAGAATGTCATTTTTATCATGCAAAATCCGCGTAGTGCCTATCAATTACACTTGGCCTAAAATACAATTAAAGTAACAGGGAACAGTAGGAATGTTTCTGTCTGCTGGAGCATTCGTTTCAGCACTAGTTTCAGCATTCGTTTCGCCATTAGTTTCAGCATTAGTTATGTGAGGCAGTTAAGTGCTCGGGACAACAACTCAATCTGGGTGCTGTTGTTGTGTCTCATATTTAACTATGTTTTGTCTGGAACGTCGTTAAAACTGAAAGGGAACAGTAGGGATGTTTCTGTCTGCCGGAGGGAATTCAGCATTAGTTCTGGGAGGTGACGTGAGGTAGTTAAATGCTCAGCTCAAAAGCTCAGTCTGGATCATGTTGAAGTGTCTCATCTTCTATTGTTTTGCCTAGAAGATTGCTACCTGTAAGCTTCTCTTTTGAAGTCTTCTGAAGTAGCTTGTCCTTAAACAGGCTCCCATTACCTTTGCGCCTGTTGTTGATGCAGTTAATCCGTGTAAACTCTTTAAACCTAAAGAGGAAATAAGAAACTGATTTGATCCAAGCCTGACCCATATTTATCATCATCATCATCAACAGCTCTCTATTCTCCATCCCCGAGCACTGCTTTGGGGTGTAGAAACAGTGTACGGACGTGCCAGAGGATTTGTCTCACTAAAGAGGGATTTATCCCTCTCTCTCTATTGGTATTAAACGTAAATCTCTCTTCGCATAGCTGCCTGCTGCGTTATTACATTGTGCGTGTGTCAGGCACCCTATTTCTCCCCTGACGACACGGTGACAACGAGTGGAGCAACCCCAGAAGAAGACAGTGCTCTTGCTCCCAGTGTGTAAACCTGAGCCAGATGATCAGCGCTAGCTAGGCTACCTATGCTATCTCAGAAATAGGATGAGGAAATAGTGCCGCAACATCACTTAAAAAAGCCCCAGGAGAGCCCATGTTCCGAAAAAAATCTGATGACTTGATGTCTTTTAGACGGACAATTTTCCACCGTTTATCTTCATCCAGTGGACTTTCACTGGGGATCAGAGGTACTTATAACTATAGGCTGGAGATTACATATAACCCTTTGTCCGTTAAATATGAAGACCGGCTCCAACCACAATCCCAGCGATCTAACGGATTATCGTCCAGTAATAGAATCAATTTAAAACGGGAACGATTCCCATCGAGGGTCTTATCTATAGTGAACTGAATCTAGCCTGGAGGAATTAAATTCAGATTCTCCATTTAACAGGAATGAATATTAACAAAGGCGCTGCTGAGCTGCTAAAGCCGTATACTGTAGGTCATGTTTAAATTGCCCTACATAATAAGACATAAGTTGATCTCTTTCCTTTTTTACTTTTACCCCTTTTTCTCACCAATTTCGTGGTATCTACTTGGTAGTTACAGTCTTGTCCCATCGCTGCAACTCCTGTGCAGAATCGGAAGAGGCGAAGGTCGAGAGCCATGCGTCCTCTGAAACACAACCCAGCCAAGTCACACTGCTTCTTAACCCAACGCCTGCTTATCCCGGAAGCCAGCCACACCAATGTGTCAGAGGAAACACCGTACACCTGGCGTCCTTGTCAGCGTGGATTGCGCTCGGCCTGCCACAGGAGTCGCTAGAGCACGATGGGACAAGAATATCCATGCCGGGCAAACCCTCGCCTAACTCGGACGACACTGGGCCAATTGTGCGCGCTCCATGGGTCTCCCGGTCAGGTCCGACTGCGACAGAGCCTGGAATCAAACCAGGATCTCTAGCAGCACAGCTAGCACTGCGATGCAATTCCTTAGACCACTGCACCACTTGGGAGGCCCCCTCTTTTCTTATCTGTCAGTGGTACCATAGATTGACATGGACATAATAGATAAAGGACTTCTTATCAGACAGTTGCTTCTTGTTGTCCTAGTTTGTGCTTCAGAAAACACTGGATTTCTCTCGGTAAAAGCCAAGTGGTTTTACATAGAAAAATGACAGAGTACAAAGCCAAGCAGGTTACAGTACTTTCTGAGAGGAGTATCTTCTAAGCCAAAAATCTATCATTGTTCCTCGATAGCTCCGTGGCTCTTGGCCAATCCGATGAGTCATTTGAATTCCTGCAGCCAAAGTGAGAAGCCTGTGTCTGTGTGTTACCAGCTATGTGTTTGCATGTGTTACCAGTAGTGTGTGTATGCTTATCATGTAGATGTCCTGAGAGTCCTCGTCCAGGTACAGTGAGGCCCTGTCGAATGCCCTGTAAGAAGGACTGCATCGTAACCCCCTTCAGCGACTGGTCCCAGTGCTCTCCCACCTGTGATGCAGGTATGAAAGAAGAATTCAAGCTACTGTGCAAAGACAGATGTAGGATCTTAATTTGATCACCCTGTTGCAGGACAACTTACCTGCTATGCAGTGTATTTGAGTCTTAAAAAGGCTTCTATAGTTTGAAATGTCCACTTAGAAATGTCTGACTTTTTCCCTTAAATATATCAACCCCTACAAAAAAAATTATATTATTTATAATCCACATAATAATAATTCACATTTCCTGTTGCTGCAGGATTATTTTCCTGCTGTAGCATACTGGCTCAAATTAATATCATACATCTGTACTTGTTCATTGTAAGTCTCTTGGGAGCTAGGTACTATGGAGCAAAAATGCTCTCCTAAATGGAATTACTTGCTTATCCAACCGCTCAGAGGAATATTATGCATGTCAGCTTTTATCATGAAGCATAGAAATCATTGATATTATAAACCAATGGAAAACTGGGACGAATAAGGAAACTGGCACCAATTGGGTGATGCATGCAATGTAAACGACTCATTACAGTTTCCTTAAGTTGTATTCCTCTCGTTTCTTTACGGATATTTCATTTGACAGATTGACATGTAGGATGACCCTAAGATGACCTCATTTAGTGCAAACCAGTAAACATACTAGCCTGTGGCTACAAGTGACAAGATGCCATGTTGTTGTTGCTATTGTTGTTTTCATGCTGTGATAAAAACACCTTCAGACCACGCCACCTTTGTCAGACAGCCATGGCCACAGCTGGAGAACATTGTTGAATACATTACATTGATTTATGGGATTAAATCATCATCGTTCAGATTTTGATGACTTCTATATTTGGCATGACTGCATGAATCTTTGGGCCCTCGCCACACACAGTCTCAGTCGTATATTTTGATAGTAGTGCTGATGTTCTCTTGCTGTATAGGATGACCTGCCTCCTACCGACACTGGTTGAAACTGAAGGTCAAGGCTACCCAGAGCCTGTAATACACTCATATAAAATGATTCATCACTCCTGGGCCAGTCCTGAACCATAAAACAACATCTTCATCAGTATAGATCACTGGTCCTCAACCCTGGTCCTGGGGACCCACATTTTTGTTTTTGCCCAAGCACTACACACCTGATTCAAATCATCAAAGCCTGATTATGGGTTGATGATTTGAATCAGGTGTGTAGTGTTCGGGCAAAAACAAAAATGTGCACCCCTTTGGGTCCCCAGGACCAGGATTGAGAACCAGTGATCTATAGTCAGAGCTCTGGCAGAATTTTCTAGTTCTTAATTGTGTTTATTCACCGGGTGTGTCTATTGGGAATACCGCTGATCGTGGAGAAAGCATCCATCGTGTTGATGATTTTACTGCAACGATAAAGCAGTCAACGTTCGCCCCACTCTACCCTGAATACATCAGTTTGACATGGAATGTCTCGACATCATTTAAAAGGGAACAGCGGCACATTTCAGAGTGGAGAGTGAAGTAGAAGCTCGAGCTCGGTCACAAGGTTCTGCAACCCTCCCCCTCACTGTGGTGCTAGATAGAACTTTGTGGAATGAAGCAGATCTACAAAAATAATCTACGTTCTGTGATGACAGCGAAATGACATATTTTGTTTGCAAGCCAAGCCCAAATTGCCTTCCTTGAGCAAACAAGAGAAATGTGATGTAATTTAATGAAATGGAAAAGTATTCTTATATGTTTGCATCAAATACCATACACCTTGAAAGGTGTGTGTTGATCATATATAGCAAATGCTACTTGATGAAGGGTGGTCACTGGCAATCGACAGCTGCTGTGTTGCTCTTTGGATTATCCCATGTCATAGAATGGGCCAAGTGTGTGAACGTTTAAAAAGACAAAGGCGAACCCATGGAATTATTTGTTTTGGATGGATGGATGGATGGATGGATGGATGGATGGATGGATGGATGGATGGATGGATGGATGGATGGTTGACATGACAGAATGGTAGGCGGATATCTTCTGATCTAAAAGGTGGGGGAAGGTTTGCTACATTTCTCGAGCTCATGAAAGCAAAAAGCTCTCACAGTCTCACGTCAAAATGAGACGTTTCTCAAACGTCAAAGTTTTCTGCTTGGTTTCCAGATAAATGCATTGGAAGAGGGATATGAAATAGGCTACTATCAAGGTCTGATGATGCTTCTGACAATATAGTAAAAGGATGTCCTAGTGTATTTAGAAATCTGCAGGAGACAGTGTAGTGTTTATGAGGAGTTCCCTTGTGCTGTGTTGTTGCATGTGCAGTAAGTCCTGGGTAGATTTTTTCCCTCCCTGCTTGGCAGAGATCTTATAAAAGGTAAGAATTGTGAACCCACAACACAAATGTATCACATAAAATGTATAAACCATATCTCCCAATCAAAGGGGCTTCCCGAATAAAGCTTGTTCGCTGTGACAGAACATAATTTTTCTTCATAGTTCTATCTAGCGCTGCAATGAGGGAGATGGTCGCTTAACATTGTGACCTAGCTCTAGCTCTATTCCACTCTCCACGAGTGAGAGAGCTGCACACTGTGACAGACAGTCCAACACTGTGACAGACAGTCCAACACTGTGACAGACAGTCCAACACCGAGCCAGACAGGTTTAGGTACTGTGACAAATTTCCGGTGTTTGAAACTCGAATTATAAGATAGAATTAAAGTAATACTCAATGTACTGTTTGCTTTGTCAGCTGGTAACATTCAGAAGAAGAAGCAGTCGAGAAAACACGTCATCCTCCAGCTGCCAGCCAACGGGGGCCAAGACTGTCCTGAGGTGCTGGAGGAGGAAAAGGACTGTGAGGCTCCTAAAGTCTGCCCTGGTTACAGGTACAGCACAGTGCTTTCTGAAGACCCTGTACATGGAGATGATTACACCAATGATGATACTATTGCTACTGTCATTAGCAACTCTTACTCATAAAGTGTATCGTTATTATACACTAATTACCTCTACTGTCTGCTGATAATGTTACTGTTGAATGTGATGATTTTAATGATTATGATGACATTGACTTGATGATCATCATCACGTTCAACATCATTATCACAATCAGCATCATCACAATACTTCCTCTATTGCAGGTGGAAGTCACACAAATGGAGAAGGTGTCAATTGGTACCATGGTACATCAGGGAGGACAGCCCAGGGGCTCGGGAGACATGTGGACCAGGTCTTCAAACAAGAGGTGAAATGACATCCTTTAACCGTCTCTTTATTCCTTCACAAATCCCATTCTATTACTTACTCTTCTATCCAATTTAAACATCCACAATGAAATTGACATTCTTTGTGGCCTCTGAATCTCAGCCAGGAGAAAACAGATGGATTTGGCAAGGTTAGGAGAGGCAAATTGTGCTTCTTAAACCACTTGTCAAATTCTTCTCCTTTAGGCGAAGACGTGAACTGGGGTTGACACTCCCCGCAGCACTGAGGACACCGCTTGTCATCCCTCAGTGAATTTAGGATGTCAATGTCTTCATGACTTAGGCATCCACCTTGTTTGTTTGAGACAGTTTCTAAGTACCAGGTACCTCAGGCTCTTTTCATGCAGCTTCAATCACAGCTCCATTTGGGAGAGCTGCTACATTCCTCCCCTGGCTAACTACAACCTGTAAATATGTTTCAATTGTAAGCGAACACCATATGATAGCATATTGAAGCGTACGTTTTACTTGCATTCAGGAATGGCTCACCTACTGTAGATAAAAGGAGCGTACATGTGTTTTTTCAGGTCACATAATAATTCCATTGTTATATAGCTTTAAATAGAACTATAATCAGTGGCAATGTTGTAAATTGCCACTTGTGAAGTGCTAATATGCATAAATGGAAAGAGACACGTTACAATTTCCTTTTCTTCACACAAACGATCTGACATCCACAATCCTCCTGTAGCGTTGGGCTGACTCTCATAGCCTGTGATTGTAGACGTTAACATCCCTGGGCTCTAAAGAATCCAGGTCACTGCTTGTCATTCTCTGAGACATGCTGAGACATAGTGTCTCTTTACCCCTGGGGCGTCTCACGGCTTCTCACAGCTTCTCACTGTTGTGTACCTGGAGGGACCTAGAACACTCCTGACCGCCAGTCACACTCACTGTCAACACACATGCCACCACAAACAACCCCACACATATCAACAGGCTACAGCAATCCAAACGTATAGAGTCAACAGAGGCCCAAGGGAGTTTGAGCAGAACTCTGCTTGTAAGTTACTTTGGGGTAGAAAAATAATTGGATCTTGAGTGTCTACGGCATAACGAAAAGCACATATCTTGAGTAATGCAATATCTTCAGTAATGTCCTTTTAATCAAAACTCAACATATTTGTCATATTAACATTGAAGCTGTATTGATCGTTATTTATATTTTACCCTGACCCTTCTTTCTACGTTGTTACTGACCGTATTTTTAAAAAACAGTCTGCCTGAGGCTGTGTTCAATTGACAACCATCCTGTATTACATAGTACACCTTTTCTGCAACCCACCAAACCAATCAATGTCTCCATTCCTGCTAAATCTCTGTGACCCAGACAAAATGGCCACCAAGGGACATTGTGCCTTTGATTTCCCCCCACAGCCGTGTCCTGTCGCCAGCTGGACGGAGCGCAGGCAGACATTGGGGAGTGTCTGAAGTTTGCCAACACCATGCCCCCCATCACTCAGCGGTGCCAGCTCCCATGCCAGGATGATTGCCAGCTCACCAACTGGTCCAAGTTCTCGTCCTGCACAGCTGACTGTGTGGGGGTCCGAACCAGGAAGAGGTTACTTGTAGGTGAGGAATAGTAGCAAAACGCGTGGACTTTTGGTAGTATGGCACCTTTGCAAAGGGGCAGTCCATTAAGGAAGTTCTATAGCTTATAAGCAACACATGACTGATTCAGTTTACTCTATGACCTTGCGAGAAGGGGAGGTAGCATGTAGCCTGCTAGAGTGCAGCATAGATGCTATTAGCAACTATTAGATAAAGTCTCTTGTTTTGTGGAGCAGCCTAAGAATTTTAACGAGGTCTGGTCCAATTAATCTGGATGTGGAATATTTACATGTTACTCAATGAGAACATAATGATGCATATTAATGCCTAGTGACAGGATGGAGTTTAGCTTTTAAATTGCACATGACAGACCTGCAGGCAGGCAGACACACACAAACACACTACCTACTAACCCCTATCCTCTCTCCACCCCAGGGAGAAGCAAGAAGAAGGACAAGTGTAAGAACACCCAGATGTACCCTCTGAGTGAGACGCAGTACTGCCCGTGTGACAAGTACAACGCCCAGCCCTTGGGCAACTGGTCCGACTGCATCCTGGCCGTGGGAGACCGGGTGGAGAGTCTCCCGGGCACGAAGGTCCAGGGGAACATCAAGGAGTGTGGCCAGGGCTACCGCTACCAGGCCATGGTGTGTTACGACCAGGACAACAGACTGGTGGAGACCTCACGATGCAACAGCCATGGTGGGGTGGAGTTGTTGTTGTTGTGTGTGTGTGTGTGTGTGTGTGTGTGTGTGTGTGTGTGTGTGTGTGTGTGTGTGTGTGTGTGTGTGTGTGTGTGTGTGTGTGTGAGTGTGAGTGTGTGAGTGTGTGTGTGTGTGTGTGTGTGTGTGTGTGTGTGTGTGTGTGTGTGTACCCCCCAGGGGGAAGTTGACTAGCCGTAATCCCCCCCTGAGCCCCTCACACACTAATATACACACACACACTAATACACACACACACACACACACACACCAATACACACACTAATTAACACACACTAATAAAGACACAGAGAGAGTATGCTCCTAATGGCATCATGCATTGCTCCGTTAACTATGACCCCTCATCTCTGATGATGACTGATGACCTGCCAGCACCAAATCTGCCCCAAATCACAGCTACAGTGCTTGGTTTGATGCCAAGGGCGGGGATGTGGGTCGACTGGGTTGCTAGGTTTCTATCCAATGATGATTTCAGTGAAACAATAAGCAATGCGTGTACAAAACATTGCAATATCTGTATTAAAATGTAAAATGTTTTACCACTTTCTAAGTTCTCTGGCTCTCATGAATATTACTATTTTTAAAACAACTGTTTTCTTTTAAACTGAATTTGACATGATTTATTTTCTCGAATATTCTTGTCTGAACTTTTCTTATCTGAATCGCTCTTGTCTTCTTGTTCTTAAAACATGAAGCACAAAGGAACACTCGATGCCCTCTCTAATTTGACACATGCAGACAAATTGCTTTTAGAATAGTTGAATTTTGAAGACATGTACTGATATAAGCGGCAGCAGAGAGCGAGATGTAGAAATGAACACATCAGTGTCATACATTTCTGAACAGAGCCCAAGCTAAGACTCAGAGAATCAGTTGCACATTAGTAAGCCTGGGAGTGGGTACGACTGGAGCCCGACACTGGGACGTATTAGGAAAGAAAATATGTGTGTGTTTGTGTTACAAGGTATACTGTATATGATTATGAAAGGAATTATTGATAGTGTTCTCGAATAATGTGTTTTTGTCACTGAGATGATCGTCTCGTTATGGTATGTAGCGTAATACATGCAATATCACTTCCCTATCTCTCTCTCCCTCTCATGTTTCTCTCTCTGACTCTCTCTCCCTCTCTTCTCTCCCTCTCTCTTTCTCTCTCTGCGTATCTCTCACTCTCTCTCGCCCTCTCTCTTTCTCTCTTCTTGCTCTCTCTCTTCCTCCCATCGTCAGGGTTAATATCAATAGAAGAGGAAACATTGTCCTCTCTACCACTGTGTGTATGGTGGTATATTTCCCCAGCCTGTGATAGAGATCATCGAATGTAGTTATCTCTACCCCCCCATTTTATGGGGTTAATGTTTCACATGTGAACTATTCAAGTCTCTATGGTGGGTTAAAAGGTGTTGGTTGGGGTGCTGACCGGTGACCATGTGTACAGAATCCATATTAGGAACCTTGCCATTCCTCCTCCTTGGACCTTCACGCCTCACCTTGACAATGTTCCTAGTATGGATTCTGTACTTTGTAACTCAGCCATTCCCTTTTCCATGATTATAAGCTATGGGATGGCTCTGAGAGGCTTGGCCTTGGCTCGACAGGAATTGGGTGGTTAAGAGGGAATTTTTTTAAATTTATTTTTTATTTCACCTTTATTTAACCAGGTAGGCAAGTTGAGAACAAGTTCTCATTTACAATTACTACCTGGCCAAGATAAAGCAAAGCAACAAGAGCGTACAGGTCGCAATGATGGGTAGTATATGGGGCTTTGATGACAAAACGGATGGCACTGTGATAGACTGTATCCAATTTATTGACTGGGTATTGGAGGCTATTTTGTAAATGACATCGCCGAAGTCGAGGATCGGTAGGATGGTCAGTTTAGAATGGTATGTTTGGCAGCATGAGTGAAGGATACTTTGGATTGGAGATGTTTGATATGAGTCTGGAAGGAGAGTTTACAGTCTAACCTGACACCTAGGTATTTGTAGTTGTCCACATATTCTAAGTCAGAACCATCCAGAGTAGTGATGTTGGACGGGCAGGCAGGTGCAGGCAGCGATTGGTTGAAGACCATACATTTAGTTTTACTTGTATTTAAGAGCAATTGCTCTGAGGCCACGGAAGGAGAGTTGTATGGCATTGAAGCTCGTCTGGAGGATTGTTAACACTGTGTCCAAAGAAGGGCCAGAAGTATACAGAATGGTGTTGTCTGCGTAGAGGTGGATCAGAGACTCACCAGCAGCAAGAGCGACATCATTGATGATGAAGAGAGTTGGTCCAAGAATTTAACCCTGTGGCACCCCCATAGAGACTGCCAGAGGCCCGGACAACAGGCCCTCCGATTTGACACACTGAACTCTATCAGATAAGTAGTTGGTGAACCAGGCGAGGCAATCATTTGAGAAACCAAGGCTATCGAGTCTGCCGAAGAGGATGTGGTGATTGACAGAGTCGAAAGCCTTGGCCAGGTCAATGAATACGGCTGCACAGTATTTTTTCTAATCAATGGTGGTTAAGATATCGTTTAGGACCTTGAGCGTGTCTGAGGTGCACCCATGACAAGCTCTGAAACCAGATTGCATAGCGGAAAAGGAATGAGGAATGAGGTCACTGTGGGAATCTGCGCTGTAGGTGAATGCTTGTAGTAAGGCGGACATGTTGTTAAGGACCAGTAACCTCTAGCAGTATGTGAGGTTGTGGTGGGGATGTGGTTTAGTTGGAGGCGATTGGGAGCCGACATATTAGTAAGGGCTAGTGAACTACTCTACATGGGCAGGAGAGTGCTGTTGAGGATTAGGGTTAGCTAATGTAGTGAGAGGAGGAGGGGCTGCCATGGTATTAAGAGATGATTGGGCCACTTCTAAACTGCTGAAATGACGCAGCAAAACAAATCAGGTGAACGCAATGGGTTGTGCTAAATTTAAGCTGTGCTGTGGAACAGAAAAGTTCTGATTAAACAGCAACACATCCATTCTATGGATCCCTCAAGAAATGTGATACAATATGCAGTGTTTCTCCCACTCCGTACCCTCTCTATCCACCACACCCCTGCAGACACACAGCGGATAACTATACATCAAAATGTGTTTTGGTTTGAAACTGTCTTTACACTGTAGCTGCAGTACTAATCAGACATATAGAGACATTCTCTGTATGTTTAACTCTGGTTCTAATTCCTCTGATTGGAATTGGCACTGTAGGAACAGAACTGTAGCAAGGGGTTAATGTAGATCTATAGGGGATGAACACATATGTAAGGGTCCATGAAGTACATGGCATAAGGGATGATTTCAGATCATTAGGCTGGCTTAAAGAGCAATTGAAGGCTATTAACAACTTCTCTGGTAGAAAATGGCCTATGTGGCATCGATATTAGTCCGAAACATTTGTTCTACTGTTACAAAGTGTAAATAGGATAATTTTGTTCATAAGGTCAGTCACGTCCAAACTGAGATTTGAGAGATAATTAGGAAAACAATGGTACGTCACGGAATGAAGGTTAGTGTATAAGTTTTCCTTGGGTTGGGTTTATTTCAATCCTGCCCACAGCTGGCAGCACCCAAGTAATCATTAGTTCAGGAACGCGCAGCTACACGCGAACAATCATCATGCCCATGGTCAATTTGGTTTGGCATTCATTATCCTTAAGGGATATGGGACAATATTTTAAAATGTCAGTAGCTCCAAATTTATATAACTTACAAAAATCTCTAACCAACAATAAATTATACAAATTCATATGGAAATATTGAAAGCATTTAATGAGACAACTAAAATATAAAGATATTGTCCCATTTACATTGTGAAATGGAATAAATGGAACTGAGTCAAACATGTGGTTTCCATATGTTTGATCTGTTTGATACCGTTTCCATTCATCCATTCCAGTCATTACACTGAGTCTATCCTCCTATAGCTCCTCCCACCAGCCTCCACTGGTGTATGTGATGTCACATGACAGTAAGGCGTGTCACTGTGCCACTAGGGTCACCCCTGTTGGGATCGGAGAGTCTTCTTTCCTTGCCACCCCGTCTTCCTGCCATGTGGTCTGTCCCATCACTCAGGGAGCTCCTATGTTTGAACAGGATTCCAGGGTCAAATACTGCTGACAATGGTAGCAGTTAACAGCCAGGGCTTCCAATCAATCACACACCCAGCACCTAGAGAGTCTTCAGGAAGACAGAATGTTGTCAAAAAAAGTGAATTTTATGCACAAACACCTCATTTTGTCTCCTTGCGTGTTCACTTCATTGATTTAGCTGTTTTCCAATTCAATCTGGATGGGACCACAGGGAAACGCGGCTACACAATAACACAGCCTTCACAGGCCTTCAACCCTGAAGCTTTAGTTCAGACCCAGCCCTCAAACGTATACAATACACCGTACATTCCAGTTCATTAACAACCGTCTCGTGAAAGCATCGAGAAGAAACCTGATGTTCTCCACTGAAATGTAGCCAGTGGTTCACATGGATAACCTCTTCCAGTGCATTAGCCTGGGACCTCTGTGTGTTTGTCGAGACAGACACAGGATATCAGGGCTTGGGGATGTAGGGATCCAGATAAACAGGAGTAATAAAGCAGAGTGAGACGCTTAAGCCAGCCAGCCCCAGTTGCCATGTCATGACCCTGTCAGCCACTTGAGGAAACATAGATTACATGAAAACGCTTACTGTTGACCCAAACCACTGTTCGAGAGTATTTTTTATTTATTTTAACAGCTCCATATGAGACCCTGGGGTGTAGCTCTATTGTTATAGCGCACCATCAGCCGTCTCTGGAAATCAACAGTTGAGTCATTATTTGCTCATGTTGTTGGTGCTAATATTGGTTTTCTGGTCATGTGATATCGTTACACCTTGGATTTTCTCCAAGTTGCACATACAATATTTTCACAAGAGTTTATTATGATGTTATTGTTTATGACAGAAAAAAATATATATAATGGGTAACATTATCCTTTAACTCCTTCGTGAAAATGTCCTGAACATGCAATTACGTTTTACAACCTTATCGCAATCAGACTAGAATAGATGCTATACCATGGAAAGGAAGGGCTATGCATCATAGGGCTCCTGGGGGCCTCTATGGGCCCCTGTCTTTTCCTAGCCCTTCTCACACCACTCTCTCTCTTCTCCATGCAGGCTACATTGAGGAGGCATGCATCATCCCTTGTCCGTCAGACTGTAAGCTCAGCGAGTGGTCCAACTGGTCCCGCTGCAGCAAGTCATGTGGTAGCGGGGTCAAAGTGCGATCCAAGTGGCTCCGGGAGAAACCCTACAACGGAGGGCGACCCTGCCCCAAACTGGACCACATCAACCAGGTACAGCATGAGAAACACTCACAAGACTGTCTAATGTAGAAATGAGTTCATGTTTACTTGTTATTATTATTATTATTATTACTTGTAATAATTTTGTCTGACAGCTGAGGGACTTCCTAATATGGATGCCAGTTTTTCCTAATATAAATTCTTTTTTCAGGCACTGTTTGTGATAAATAACACAGTTTTTGTGTTAGAAACACATTATTACAAACACATAGGAGAGAGAAACAAATGAAATATTCATTAAAATATTATGTTTGAATTACCTTCCGTTACTTTCTCTCATGATTGCCAAATTGCTTTTGTTGGGTAGAATAGAGGGCCAGGGGAATGGATACTATAAATGGATCCATCCAACAGAAATGATTTGAGAAATGACATTTTTTTTTTACCTTCAATATGAATAGCAACAGATTCAGAGAAGTGGATTAAATTCATGGTATGTTGATTTGTTTCTCAGTGTTTGAACTCTCTAAAGGGGTCGTCACAGAGGCAGCCTTTATTTACAACGTCACATTAATCAAATGTTTGATCGAAGCCATTCAATATTTGCATTTGTCAATTATACCAAATCTTTGTCACTTTCATTCCACAATGCACACTGGATACGGATAAACACAATAGGCCCAGGTAAGACCCTTTTCAGTCTTATGAATTCACATTGTCAACAATGTCCCACATCCTAAATATCTCTTGTTGTGCATAGTACTGTACAAAACACTCACAGACGTAGCGGGGTAAGATTAAAAGGGATTGACATAAGCACCAACAAAACACCTCTGGTAATGTCTTAATCATCTCAACACAGTAATATCATTGACGCTATTCTTGTCACCCAAACTCAATGATAAACGGAGGTAATAACCATATACATATTAAGTGTCAAACCTCTTGCCTGGTGCCTTCCCCCAGGTGTATGAGGTTGTGCCCTGTATTAGTGACTGCAGTCAGTATGTGTGGGTGGCTGAACCCTGGAGTGTGTGGAAGGTCAGCAACTTGGACCTGAAGGAGAACTGTGGAGAGGGCGTCCAGACCCGCAAAGTCAGGTACTATACCCTTTCACTACATCACACTACTGTAGACTAAATAAAACCATCCCAAGCAATGTTCTACTCCCTCATACGAAGACCGTTGTGTCACACACAGTATAAATCCATGGTCCTCAACATATGCATGTAAATATGTTGTATATATTGCATTTGATTGACAGCTGATTCTAATGGAAAATGTTTTGACTATGTAAGGTCATATGAACACATCTCTGGGCCAATCCCATAGGTGTATGCTGAACACTATTGACGGTCCATCTGAGTCTGTGGAGGACTACCTGTGTGACCCGGAGGACATGCCCTTGGGGACACGGGGAAGCCGGCTGCCCTGCCCCGAGGACTGTGTCCTCTCTGACTGGAGCAGTTGGAACCGCTGCAGCCTGGTAAGAATAACTGGTCGGAGACCAATCATCTCTATTCATGTATGTATGATGTGTATGTGATGAGTGTGATAAGAGGTTTCCTGGATCTGTACAAAAGTTTTGGCCTCTCTGGAGTTGCTGCAGCCTGTTAAGAACCACTGGTACATGTATGTGGTAGGAACTGACCCTGGATCTGTAGGATAGTTTTTTAAAAATTCACCCACTGATTCTGTGATATGAAGTCCTGTGATTGAAACTGATACCCATTTCTCACTTTTCGAAAGAGACTGGAATCTAACATAAAGAGTTTGTTTGTCTTAGGATAAATGGATTGTGAATCCTTCACAGTATGATGACGGAGGCAGAAAAATAATAAAAATTGAAATGTGTGCTGCAGAACGGTAACAAATGCCTGTGAATCACATTATCCAATTCTCACCCATTAAAATACACAGAGAAAGAAACCGATGTAACTACTTCCTGATCGAGACTTCAGTGGAGGTGAATGTATTTCTGGATGTAGAAATCCCCTGGTGAAACAGCTGCACCTGCTCTGATCGGATCATGAACCACTCTCACTCTCCAGCCTGACACTGCTAGGAAGCCT
Source organism: Oncorhynchus keta (assembly GCF_023373465.1). Classification (NCBI taxonomy): domain Eukaryota; kingdom Metazoa; phylum Chordata; class Actinopteri; order Salmoniformes; family Salmonidae; genus Oncorhynchus; species Oncorhynchus keta. The sequence goes on from NC_068454.1 coordinate 60,738,288, forward strand.
TTGTAACACGGTAAAGGCAGCCCGACCATGGTTGCCTCACAGCTGTAAAATAGACACATGTATGAAATATTACTGAATATATTCAAAGTCCAGTAGTTAACCGCAGTAAGGGGTCCACTCCTCCCCCTCTGACACATTTCATTGGTTGTAAAAAAAAGAGCGATTGAACTGTTTCGACGTCACCTGCTGTTTTTCTGAAAAGGCGCCAGCCATTGTTAATCAATACCCCGTTCTCTTGAAGTGCTTGACATGCTGACTTCCCACAATTCCAATCTCAACATGGAGTCTTGCCGGTACCATGTTTAATTCATGAGGAATAAAACATTCCAGCGATGTTATTCCAGAGGCAGTGTTCTTCCCACTCTCACACTGTGTAAAGGGAATGTAAGGTTGGAATATCTATTTGAGAAGCATCCTCAACATTTTTCCGCAAAATTCCTAGGAATTCCATATTCCAGGAATGCCAGTAGAGAGGATATGGAACTGTTGGCAGCCCTGGGAATTGGAAATGGCATGACATCAAAACATGGAATGTTAATCCACTTTTATTTAAGACAATTAAATATGGAGAAAAAGCTGGGAATTAATCCAGAAGCCTTCAAATTCACACAGTTGAATCGACTTTCATGTTCAATAAATATGGACATCATGGCGACAAGGCGTCTCCATTGAAAAGGGGCTTAGTTCCAGTTCAGTGATCTGTCTACGTAGACTTCTTATGACTTGCTGCCATGTGGATTTGTAAATCATTTACGCTATAACAAAAATACACAACCCTCCCCCTTTTTTCTCAACCCCTCCATGTCGATGTGAAATTGTGCCTACTTTTCAGCCATGCAGTTACAACAACAGCAGGAAACGGACAGCTTACGCCATCCGGTCACCTGGAGCAGGGAGACAATGTCCGGACACCACAGAGAAGGAGCCATGTAGTCTGAACCTGAACTGCTTTCACTATTTCTACAACATCACAGGTAAAAAAAGAAAAAAAAATGAATCGCAGAACATCTCACTTTGACATCTTCCATCTAGTTTGTCTATAAGTAGCTACTTTCCCTCATCAGTGGCTATCTACTTGCACTGTTACTTAAAGGCCCAATGCTGCTGTTTTTTCCTCAATATCAAATCATTTCTGGGTAACAGTTAAGTACCTTACTGTGACTGTTTTCAATCAAAATGGTCAAAAAGAAACAAAAATAGCTTCTTAGCGTGAGCAATTTCTTGATCTATTAACTTATTTTCCTCCTGGTGACTGCATCCTACCAAAACAGGCAGAAATGTCAGGCGGCCATTTTTAACAGCTCTTACACTAAATGGGCATTATCATAATTTTCACAATTTTTATGGTATTATTCCAAGTTCATCGTGTGGAAATATATACAAAACCCTGGGAAATCATGTTATTGACCTCACTGGGCCTTTGAAGTGTTCTAGTTTTACTCATACTGAAATAACTTTACCCAACTAATGCAGTTACAAAAATCTATATACACACTATAATGTTATGTATTCATTTTTGCACACTCTTGGTGCAGCATACTCTTATCTAGTGCTACTCCAAAACGACTTGGTCCAATTAAACTGCAGTCTTTTTTGGTGGCTCCTCTGTGATTCCAGAGATGTGTAGTGTTATCTTCAATATCGTAGCTCTCTCTCTCTCCTCTCTCTGTCTGTTGCTCACTTCACTGCTAATCTGTAGCGCTCTGCTCCCAGCGTCACCCAGGCCTTTCAGGGCCACACAGTAACTATGCAAATAAAATACCAGTAGAGATCATTACTGGAAATGCTCTATTTCATGTAGCCAGGATCCATCTTGCCTTTGCTTGTCTGAATCGTTCTCTCTCTCTCTCTCTCTCTCCACAATCTCCCTCTTCCACTCCCCTGAGTGCCACAAAGCTTTGCAGCAGGAGTTGAGCACTTAAAACAGCCGCTAAAAACAGCCACTCATCTTTGTCAGAGTGTTGCAGGCGTTTGAGTGATCCCCAGGCCCCTCAGTGGTAGACATGCTTCCTGGCTTAACTAGAGCCACATGGTTATTTGATTGTGGTTCTGGGATTCCAACTTCTCTGGATTCAAACGATATGTGTCACATTCTGACCTTAGTTCTTTTGTTATGTCTTTGTTTTAGTATGGTCAGGGTGTGAGTTGGGTGGGTTGTCTATGTTAGTTGTTCTATGATCTGCTATTTCTGTGTTTGGCCTGGTATGGTTCTCAATCAGAGGCAGCTGTCAATCATTGTCCCTGATTGAGAACCATATTTAGGGAGCCTGTTTTCTATTGTGTTTCGTGGGTGATTATTTTCTGTTCTGTGCTTTGTATTTCACCGTTCAGGACTATTTTGTTTCGTTTTCGCTGTTTTTGTTTTGTGTTCATATAATAAATACAATATGGACACTTACCACGCTGCGCATTGGTCCTCCGATCCTTCTTACTACTCCTCCTCAGAAGAGGAGGACGAGAATCGTTACAATATGCTTCACTTCAGAGGATTGTTTATGTAAATACTTTACTATTTATATTTTTGATAACTTTTACTTCACTACATTACTAAAGAAAATTATATACTTATTACTCCATACAATTTCCCTGACACCCAAAAGTACTCCTTACATTTTGAATGCTTAGCAGTACAGGAAAATGGTCCAATTCACACACTTATCAAGAGAACATCCCTGGTCATCTCTACTGCCTCTAATCTTGCGGACTCACTAAACACAAATGCTTTATTTGTAAATGGTGTCTGAGTGTTGGAGTGTGCCCCTGGCTATCCATAAATAAAAAAATAAAAAATTGTGCCATTTGGTTTGCTTAATATAATATACTTTTACTTTTGATACATAAGTATATTTAAAAAAACAAATACTTTTAGACTTTCACTCAAGTAGTATTTAACTGTGTGACTTTTTACTTGAGTCATGTTCTATTAAGGTATCTTTACTTTTACGCAAGTCTGACAATTCCACCACTTCTCTTGAAATAGGCGTGGGCGATTCTCTTGATCTTTTTATGTGCTCCTCCGTCATATGCCCTAGTTTAGTTGTCAAAAGCATAGCAGAGCAGGTGTTACAAGCGGTCATGACTCTGTTCAGTTAATGAGCTCAAGTGTTAGAGGTGTTCCCAATGCGTCTGTTGCCAAACTAATCAACTGCCATCAAACTCAACTGAGTACATATCCTATATTTAGAAAATAGCTTGGGGTTGGAACTGCCTAAAACAGGCTTTGACATCAAATGTACCCTTTGCCTAATGATTGAAGCTTTGCATGTGTATCTCCTGTCCAGTTCGGGGCAATGATGTATATAAACACTAGATTGCAAATGCTGTGTATTGGCCAATGAGAGGCTTTGAAGCCACCGGTCGGACATATTGGTACTCCCCAGAAGAATGAGTCTTCCATAGGAATAAATGGAAGTCTTTACAGTATTTCAATGAAATGTTTCAAGCACAAAATTACATCTATTTAAGAATTTTAATATTGTAGTGGGGACAGCAACATTATTACTTTCTAAAAGTTATATGTTAAGGAAAATGTTATTTTATATTTACTTATAATTATTTCTATGTTTAGCTCACATAATATCATTTCAAAGTATGCATTAAGGTGTCTGTAATAGAATAAGCTTGGTAAAAACAAATGTATGCATTAAAATGAATCAAATTCATTTCTATAGCTTATTTTTTACAATGGTGGGGGAGTAGTATTAGTATCAATATTAGGAACGTGTTCCTAATGTTTAGTATACTCAGTGTATATTTGTGAGTTTGTCTTGAATTTGAGTGTGATTTTCATACTGGTCTGCCTTTTCCCCTCAGACTGGAGCACATGTCAGCTAAGTGCCAATGCTGTGTGTGGGAATGGCATCAAGACGCGGATGCTGGATTGTGTACGCAGCGACAGCAAGTCTATCGACCTCAAGTTCTGTAAGGAGGTGAGATCCTCTTAAATGCTCTATCCCCAACTCCTGATTACAATCCTAGCTCTCATTCAGATCCACTATGGTGAAAGTCAATACTGAGCTAGTGATACTGAAATTGGACCGTTTCCAGAGTAACTGAACCATCAGTACTGTCAATAGTTTGAAGTTGTGTGTCCTTGGAGTATTACTAATTTAGCGCAGCAGAGCAGCAATAACGTAATATATTATCTCTTTGGATCAGTATCAGCCACAAGTGATTCTAGGCAAATAAAATGGCAGGCATGTACAGTATCTTCATAAAACATACAGAAGTGTTTACACATGAGGATTGCTGCAGCCCCATCAGATTCAACTCAGTTTATTCATAATCCATTCAGACTCTCTCAAATTGTACCCTGCAGGCTGCAGTGGGAAAACTAAACTCACTGGTATTGAACCCATGGCCCAGTTGCAGTCCGGCTCAATCAGGGATAATAGGGTTTATACAAGCCGGGTGCCCATCTTGTGCCAGAACAGAACCAGCGGCTCCTGAGAATTATAGGCTATTTACCTAGGGGTCAGACAGAAGTAAGAAGTAATGGGTCTGGGCTGGCTGTAGCAGTCTGTTGCAAAACGCCACTATGATAGGTGTTGTGACTGATACTGTAACTGAGTGATAATGATCCCGCTCTTTCGTAGCTGAGCCTGGAGAGGAAGTGGCAGATGAACATTTCCTGTGTGGTGGAGTGTCCCGTCAACTGCCAGCTGTCTGATTGGTCGGCCTGGTCGGAATGCTCGCACACGTGTGGATTGGATGGTAAGACAGGTAGCCTAGTGGTTAGAGCATTGAGCTAGCAACCGAAGGTTTCCTCGATCGAATCCCCTAGCTGACAAGGTAAAAATCTGTCATTCTGCCACTAAACAAGGCAGTTAACATTTACATTTAAGTCATTTAGCAGACGCTCTTATCCAGAGCGACTTACAACCCACTGTCCCCCGGTAGGCCGTCATTGTAAATGAGAATTTGTTCTTAACTGACTTGCCTAGTTTAATAAAGGTTCAATTTTAAATGTTTTATATATACTCCTATATCTTTTTACTGTCAATGGCTCCTAGGTAAACATCTGAGATGATCAAGAAGAATTGAAGGACACTTAATGGGTTAACTTCTCCTGAGGGTCATAAAACCACACTCATCTTGGTGGTTATATGTATATTGTTTCCATATGAGATACAGTGCATGAGTTACATAAGGGACATTTGATTTGTTTCCTACAAATATTCTATTCAAGCTAATATCACAAAATATCTCAGGCAGCCAGGATTTGGAAAAAAAACTAAGATTACAAACGAAACAAACGGCATTAAACACGGTCATACAGTATCGTCAAATCTCACTCTGTTTCGTTCAACCTTACGTAATAGAATGCACACCTTCCTACGTTCGCTGTGCTGTCAACCCATGTTAAATCAACAGCTCCTCTACACTGTCAGATTAGCAACGATCACGGGGATCTCCGTCTGCGCAAAATCACACAAGAATCGCAGGATTGCTCATTGAACTGAGAGAGATTGCGTCATACATCGCCCTGTAAAGTGACTCTGCTCTGTCCTTTGTTGTTTGTTGTTGTACAGCATCAGACAATTGATCCTGTCCTATTATGTCTGTCTGCTAGCGGCCCTGTGGGAAGCCCTTTGAAGTAACAGCCAGCCTGTAGCCTCTAGCACCTGCAGCTAAATCACAGGCAAGAGATAAGTGTTTTAAGAGTGGCTAAAGGTGCAATGGGGATCCTCACCTGATCTATAGAGGATGTTCTGTTGGCTAGAACAGGATGTGAGGTAGTATTATGTCTGATGGAGAATGTTGTATTTTACTGTCTGATAAGTGTAGCAGGTGTTCTTTGTTGTTTGGTTGAGAGAGAGGATTGCTGGCTCTGTGTTGGAAAATGAGCTGTTATATGTGACCAATTGCAAAACAGAGATGGAGAAAGGGGTTTGAAAGAGTATGTGGCATGGAAGCAGTGAGAGGAATTTATACGAGAGGGGTGGAAAGAGAGGAATGAATGCCAGGTGGACATTGAGTCTGCAGTACTTGAAGTACCAGTGTGTTACAGCAAATCACAATCCGTGTGTGTGTGTATGTGTGTGTGTGTGTGTGTGTGTGTGTGTGTGTGTGTGTGTGTGTGTGTGTGTGTGTGTGTGTGTGTGTGTGTGTGTGTGTGTGTGTGCGTGTGTGTGTGTGCGTGCGTGCGTGTGTGTGTGTGTGTGTGTGTGTGTGTGTGTGTGTGTGTGTGTGTGTTAGCTCACTTATTAATACCTATACTTTATCTGAGATGATGCAGTCTTAGTATAACTACTGTATACATCACAATGCAAAGCCTTTAGAATCAAGAAGGCTTACGAAGTGCTCAAACTGCAGCACACCCGATCCATTACCCACGAGAGACTTCACCACCTCATCGGGTCCTGTAAAAGAAAAGTCATTTTGCTCAAGTGGAAGAGTGGAAGTAGAGAGGTAATCAATATGGCTGGAGGACAGAACAGTGTAGCAGGCTTTTTCAAGAGCTGCCTTTGTCAAGCAGTTAGGGACGACTGATACAGTAACCTATAAATAACACAGTAACACGCGTGCAAAGACGCACAGGAGTACACACGAATACACACGTACATAACTACACACAATAACTGTTTGTAGGCCTATACTGTAATTACATTTCCTTGCCAATTGAATTGAATGCACTGAAGGGTGAATGGCCTGACATTAAGACAATGGATGAACTTTAGCAGACTCCATTCAAAAGAAAGGAAAATAATACAGGAGGGAACAAGACATCGTTGACTTGCGTTTGTCTAGACGGAGATCCCTGCTGTGGTTGGTTTGTAGCCCCGACCTCGTGCATCTCCCTATTCAGACATCAGTCATATGTCCATGTGAATCACAGTCAAAGCATTCTTTCTGAATCAAATAGTCCCAATGTCTGCAGACTTTCTACATGTCTTTGGGTGGCAGGGTGGCAGGCTAGTGGTTAGAGTGTTGGACTGGTAACCTGAAAGGTTGCAAGTGCATATCCCCGAGCTGACAATGTGCAAATCTGTCGTTCTGCACCTGAACAGGCAGTTAACCCACTGTTCCTAGGCCGTCATTGAAAATAAGAATTTGTTCTTAACTGACTTGCCTAGTAAAATACTGTAACTACTACAGATTTAGAATCTTCATTTGAGTCAGTTTAGCTATAGCAGGAAAATAATCCTCACAAACAGGAAATCTGGATATAATTCATGGACATTTTTTAAGGTGTTTCATAAAGGGAAAATCAAGTCTGAATTTTCAAAGTGAAATTTACTTCAGGAGCCTTTTAAACCTCAAATGCGCTACACTGCATTGCAGGAAAGTTCTCGTGCAACAGGGTGATCAAATTAAGATCCTACATCTGTACAAGACTAATTGTCCAGTGAGTGTTTCACATTAATGATGTCACTGCATTTTTGTGTTCTAGGGCGGATGTGGCGTAGCAGGGTGGTGGTGCAGGGGTCCCAGGGAGACGGGCGTCCCTGTCCCTCTCAGCTGGAGCAGTGGAAACCTTGTCCTGTCAGACCCTGTTACAGGTGGCAGTACAGCCCCTGGTCTGAGTGCAGGGTGGAGGTAGGCTACACCACACACAGTCTTATTCTCCCTGGTATGAGTGCAGAGTGGAGGTAGGCTACACCACACACAGTCTTATTCTCCCTGGTATGAGTGCAGAGTGGAGGTAGGCTACACCACACACAGTCTTATTCTCCCTGGTATGAGTGCAGAGTGGAGGTAGGCTACACCACACACAGTCTTATTCTCCCTGGTATGAGTGCAGAGTGGAGGTAGGCTACACCACACACAGTCTTATTCTCCCTGGTATGAGTGCAGAGTGGAGGTAGGCTACACCACACACAGTCTTATTCTCCCTGGTATGAGTGCAGAGTGGAGGTAGGCTACACCACACACAGTCTTATTCTCCCTGGTATGAGTGCAGAGTGGAGGTAGGCTACACCACACACAGTCTTATTCTCCCTGGTATGAGTGCAGAGTGGAGGTAGGCTACACCACACACAGTCTTATTCTCCCTGGTATGAGTGCAGAGTGGAGGTAGGCTACACCACACACAGTCTTATTCTCCCTGGTATGA